>NC_056739.1:1838983071-1839173071 GCF_019279795.1 Protopterus annectens
CCCCCATTTTGTTCGGCTTTCTCCACATGTCTTGTTGTAAGGGTATGAGGTATTTCCAACTAACCTCTATGATATTTTTGTTCACACATCTCCATTATGTCCTCCTCACAGGCAAGGAAAAGGGTCAATGTCCACATGAAGTACTGAATTATAGGAGTGTGTTGCCATGCCATTGGCTATAGGAATAACAACACAGCTGTTCTGCATGCAGTTAGCTATTGGGGGACACCAATTGGTCCACAGGCCATCAACTGCTCATGAGCATTACCTACAAAAAGTAAGCTGCTACCTATGCAAAACAGATGTCTACCCAGCATCTCTGAGAGAGAGAGAGAGACAAACAAATACAAACACAAACTGGAAGCAAACCAACTATACTTGGGGAAAAAAGGTATGTCAATCAAGTAAGCATGTAATGGAATGCAGTAGGGGGTATGCAATAATACGAAATAGGAAGTTTAACAAATATGTTTTGACAAGACTTGCTCTACTGATATATTGGTGATCAGCACCTATGGCCATAGCACCGGGGTCTGTCAGCAGTGACATAGATCACAGCTCAGGCCACTGAGTCACCCCAGGAAAGTAAGGCTCCCATATGACTACTAATGGAGTGTCTGTTGAACAATACTAACTGTGACACTGCTATGCCAGCTAGTAGGATGTCATAAATATCTGTATGTTACTTGGGAGGGTGGCCTAATGGTTAAAGTGTTTGCCTTACAAACACAAGGTGCAGGGTTTGAGTCTCACAAGGGATAATTGGCTAGGCTTAAAAATGGCTGCAAGGGGCAGTTAGCTTATACAATTGTGAATACAACTATGATGCACATGTTTATCTCACAAATCTAAGAAACCTAAACAGTGTATGTGCATGGTAAACTACTGTCACATAAGTTTGTGTTGAATTGCATGTAATATACTGTGCTCATACCATTCAACTGTCCAGTGTTATGCACACTGACCATATGTGTGCCTCATATTTGTAGTCATTTACTCATAGAGTTGTGTTATGTCTGGCAAATTAGTGGCAAATCTTTGAAGACTGACATTAGAACATAATAGCATACATATGAGTGTTGGACATCCTCCAGGGTATTTATGTGAATACAAAGCCTACTGTGCTATCAACTGACTTAAGAGTGTTACAGCAATATTAATAAAGTGTCACTAGTGCTGGGCCATTGCCCCCATTTATGTGTGGTGTCCTCCAGATGTCCTACTCTAACAGGTTGAGAGGTATGACTGAGCAGCAAGAGTGTAAATACAGTGTGCCATACTGACATAGATCAGAAATGTATATCAGGTGTCACCTGTGCACATGTATGTATGAGTAAGTGTACCTGAAAGCCTCATGACAACAGACATGAGATGCAAAATGGCAGGTAAATATGCTTTACATGTTATATACATGTGTAATCTTAGTTTGTGTGCATCCAACAGACATAAACCTCTACAGCTACTGATTGTTGCATTGCCCTGACACAGACATGGCTACTAGAATAATCATGATTATCAGGTTGAAAATGGAGAGTTGTCCAACTGTGTTATGACCTTGTGTCCATGTCTACTACAAACAGCTATATGAGCACCTACATAGTTGTATGGACTCAGCAATACCTGACTCTCAAAACCTGCCTCCACCAAGGTATAGTAATCCACTTTGCTGGACAGCAGCAATACACAAACCACATAATCGGTTGCTATATTGGCTGTACAGGGCCAGGTATGAGCAGGCTCCAACTTGGAAGCAAGTCAACTTGTGTCCGAACAAGCATATGAGGTCACAGGTCAATTACTGTAATGCTATGAGTACATATTGGACACATCCACCAAGGCCAATAACAAGTCCGTCTTCACACATGTCTTCAATCTCAGAGGCAACAACCCAGCCCACCATGTATTGGTGGTCAGTCACACCACATACACACACAGCATAGCTATAGCCAATTCACTGCAGACAGGTTAAGGGAAAACATCATCCTCCCATCCCACCATCAGTATAGGTGGATATGCACAGTACCCACACCCCTCCCCTCATCATCAGGGAGCATGTCCATAATGCCTAATCAAAGGCAACAAATGTAAATCTCTGTGGTAGTTCATAACATCCCTTTCTGCATCCTACATGAACACAGGCATATGCCTCTAGCTCCATTACACACTGTACGCAAGCAAAGCCTGAGCACCATTGACATCCCATCTGTAAGGAAGATGGTCACTCTCATCTCTCTATGCAAATGTGAATGAGGAATGGTGGATTATGCAATTTACTGGCCCTTATTGGGGAGAACATGACACATCAGGACCAGGAGTGCAATGCAAGCTCATACTGTGCTGATACATGACAGGGGTATGATGTGCTTGTAAGTAGTGGCTAATGATAATGATTGTTGATGTGCAGGTTCTGTAAATAACTTTGAACACTGTATGAGGTCCTGTGATGTGTTTCCCTGTTTATGTCTTCCAGATGACATGCAGTGGCCAAGACAGCCATCATATACTGCAGCTGAAAATGTAGCCATCACAGATGCCATCATCCAGCACCATGGGGTGATCTTTAGCTGTAGCCAACACAATCTGTGGGAGCAGATTGCCCTGTGGGATGAACTTGTCCACAGAGTTAACAACTTGGACCACCATGGACGCACATATGATCAGGTCAGGCATCAGGCAACTGACCTGACACACAATGCCTGGCAAAGGGCTCCTGCCATGGCAGGGCCATACCACTACAGGTGGGGGTCCTGCCACACAGGCCCCACTTACACTTACACATACGGTGGAGCTCCTTGCCAACCTTGGGGCAGCAAAGCCAGCAAACACAAGTTGTGGAGGTGGAAGGCACCCAGGCAACAGGCATAGAGCGTCCAGGTAAGGCCCCAGTGCACATCACTTGATTACTGTAGCAGTCATTGTGTCTTCTGTAGAGTATCTAGATGAATGTGTCAGGTCAAATGGCATTTGTTGGTGGGGTTTTGTAATGCACACTAGTGCACATTTATGGTGAAGGACAGCAGATTGTGTAGTATTAGATCTTGTACTGTACATATGCAGAAAAGTAGCATTTATCTTATACCAATGCCACATGTGAGTCTGCTGACAATACCTCTCCCCCACAAGTACATAGGTAACGCTGGTCTGGATGTGGGTCAGCAGCCTGAAGCCAGCGAGTATGTGATTGTCCTGTTGTGGCTCATCAGTACCCCAGGCATGTTAAGGTCATGCATTTTACCATGCACACAACTGTTACTCTTAGCCATATTGTGATATGTGCATGTTCACTTGTGGTGGGGTTAACTGCATTGCATTACAGTGGTCAACACAGGGGCCTATTTCCAGGAGATGTAACATATCTGTAGCATACCTCACAACCAGTCATTGCAAGAGATCTGGAAAAAGACTGACAAAATGGGTGGACGAAGGCCCAAAATTATGGCCATATGTTAAAAATTAGTATAATACAGTGAATATAAAAGGTATACACACCCCTGTTAAATGCCAGGTATTTGTGATATACAAGAATGAGACCACAATAAAAAAATTCCAACCTCTTTCAAACTTTACTGTGACCTATAACCTGCACAATTCAATTAGCAAACAGACAAATCTGTTAGGGAAACAATTATGAAAAAAACAAAACGTACAATAAGCTAGATGCATAACACCACCCCCACTGTGAAGCATGGTGATGACAGTGTCCGGCTTTGAGGTTGCTGTTCATAAACTGGAAGTAGGCCTTTTGCCAAAGTGGAGGGGATTATGAACAGTTCCAAATACCAGTATCTTTTGGCCCCAAATCTTCAGGTGTCTGCTAGAAAGCTGTAGATGAAGGGAAATTTCATCTTTCCACATGACGATGACCCAAACCATACATCCACATCAATAAAAGAATGACTTCACCAGAAGACAATCAATGTTTTGGAATGGGCCAGCCAAAGTCCACACCTACATCCAATAGAAATTCTGTGGGGTGCCCTGACGAGGGCTATGCACAACATATGCCCTCACAATCTGACAGAGTTTGATGGCTTCTGCAAGGGAGAGTGTGCAAATATTGCTAAGTCAAGATGTACCATGTTGATAGACACCTTCTCAAGAGGACTTACTGCTGTAATTAAATCAAAACATGTTTTGGCAAATTGTTAGTGAAAGGGTGTGCACACTCATGCAACCAGCCTATTGCATGTATTGCACTTTCTATATGTTACCCCTAACAATGTGTTTGTTCTTCAATTGGATTGCACAGGTTGTAGGTCACATTAAAGGTGGGAAATGTTATGACATGATTTTATGTGGTTTCATGTCATATATCAGAAAAACCTGGAATATTAACAGGGGTGTGTACACTTATTATATCAACTGTAAGCTTAGAAGGTTGTTAGAGTAACTGGTTTTGTTTTAACATACATTTACTGCAGGTTTTGAAGTGTGAAACTCAGATTATGTCATTAATTAGTGACTCCAATCCTCAGATCATCCCAGTAATGTGTCAGACAAACACAGGATTTATGAGGAGCAGACCAAATATATGAGTGGTACATCTAGACATTCAAAGAAGCTCTGTACAGTTGACAGGTATGTTATGTAGGGGTTGCCACTGTGCTATAAAGTTGAACAGCAATAATGTGTACATGGCTGCAGTGTGTGCTAGATGAAGGCCCATCACCTAATAACACCACTCATGTATCCCAGAGGTGTATATTAGTAGCAACATTGAGTGGAAAGGCCTGCACTGTATGATGTTGAGGGCCTGTCCAGAGTGTGTATGTTGTGGTCTGACTGTGTCGTGAATGTCACCAGTTGGCTATTGTGAGGTCTGTGTAATGTCTTTGTGCTACCTCACCTGTATGTGTCTGTGTGTGTCCGTATGTGTCCATGTGTGTCCATGTGTGTCTGTGTGTGTGTGTGTGTGTGTGTGTGTGTGTGTGTGTGTGTGTGTGTGTGTGTGTGTGTGTGTGTACCAGCAAACTTTATAGTGCAGGTATTAATTTACATATGTTGTCTTCTCCTCACAGGTGGACATGGTGGTCATGGTCCCTCCCACTCAGAATCTGATGTCAGTGTCTCTGCAGACTCTGACAATGAAGGTGGTCATAGTGGGGCACAGGTGGGGTTGTCAGGTGCTGAATCTGTGCCATTGGTTGCCATCCCACAGTCATCCACAATGTCTCTGCACACAGTCACAATGGCCACACATACCATGTCCCCAGCAGCCACAGATAATGGGACAGTTGTCAGGTGGTGGCATGGAACAGGCTAGTGTGGTGACTATGGCAAGTGTGAGTGTAGACACTAGCCATAGTCAGAGTGCAGGTGAGGACCCACAAAGGGGGATGGATGGGGTGCTCGGAGAAGGACGGCTGCCCGTCAAGCCGCTGTGGCAAGTGCCACAGCAGGTATCACTAGATGCATGTTTTGGGCTGTTATGGATGCACAGGTATGTAGTGAATGCAACACCAGACAAATACTCAGGGTCTTGGATGCAACACTTCCTGGCTTACGTGGCAACATATAAGACCTTGCTCAGGCCACAAGTCAAAATACTGAGGTCATGAATAGACAGAGGGGTGAGACCTTGGCAGTCGTCAACTGGGGCATGTCTATGCTAGAGCATGTGGTGGGAGATGGGTGTCAGCCATGTGGACATAGGTCAGCATCACCATCAGCTGAGAGTCTACAGGGCTGTGCACCTTCATGTTCCCGTAATGGCAGTGACACCAGCACTACCAAAGGGGGGGTTGCTGTCCACATCACAACAGAACAGGCTATGTGCACGTGATCCTGGCCGGTCCCATCACGGACAGGAATCCAGCAGACAGCAGTCACCATCTGGACGCAATACTGCATCTGGCCTTGGGCCTGGTGGTGCCAGTGAGATTCCTGGCAAGACTACTTCATGTGTTTGTGGCTAGAGATGATGAACTGTACAATCTGCCATGTGCAGTCCACAGCTGTCCAACAATCCCCTGTGTAGGGTAGCCACATGGTGTGACTGTGTGCATACAAGCACACATACATCACTGTCACAACCAGGTCACTTCCAGACATACACTCACACACACACACACACACACACACACACACACACACACACACACACACACACACACACACACCACCTCTGCATGGCCCATTCATTGAACATCTCTTCAAACACACACACATGATGTCAACCCTGTGACCCAGCCTAGGCCTCTGTCAAAGCCACAAAACACCCTGTGCATATGATTATATCTGTGCCACATCCATGTCATCCATACCACCAATGCAGGGACATGCTGATATGGTTGTGATGCACAGGGTGAATTAAGTACTGTTTAGCTATGTAATGCTGTGTAAGGTGCTGTCAGCTGGCATTTGTAATGGGTACACTTCAGAGTGTGTGTACCTTTTCAGCCATAATTCATTATGGGTGTTAGTAACAGTGACTGAATGTAGTCTCACATGCTGTGTTCTGTTTGTGTTCTAGGTGTCTGTGTGTCAGCAGGATATGGCCCTGCAGACTTTGTCAATGATCATGTCAGAGCCGTGGTGCAGCTGTATAGTTACACATTTACCAAGTCTATGTAACAGTTATTGCATGTGCCACAGAGCTTACAGGGCTGAGGGGTGTTTACAGGTAAGTCTATGGTTGTTGACATCAGCAGCTCTTGTAAAGTGGACAATGGTAAGTGTAGAGGGTGAAACACACCTCAGATTGGTATATCCCACACCACCAGAGGATATTGTGTTGACCAAATACACAGAGAATACTGTTCCCACACACACACACACACACACACACACACACACACACACACACACACACACACACACACACACACACACACACACACACACACAAAGAAAGTTGCCAGTGTTGGGTTTGGAACCCCTATCCATCTAGTTAGTGGTACTACAGTGTTATGCGGTTAACGCAAGTGGCATGGAACTAATAATGTGATGACTGTTCCAAGGTACCTGCAAAGTGAATAACATCATGTGATCTTATGAGGTATGGCAATGGGGGGTGTACTGGGTGTGGGATGACTCATTAGACTGGCACCTATGAGTCTACACACTCACAAACACTGCTATACACACCAATGCACACACATTTTCCAGTACTGACATTAGCAGCCCTTCTTATCATGTTATTCATTCCATACTGTTACATAGCTGTTGTGCATGGCATGGGACTTATAGGGCTGAAGAATGTCCACATATACCTCTAAGGTGGATGTGAACAGCGGCCTTTCTAAAGTGCACCTTGGGATTTGTACCGGGAGTACCATGGACTAAAAATGTAAAACCTATTGCCCAATAGACATAGTTCACACTTACACGCATGCACAGGATACAGTTCTCACACACACACATTTGCCAGGACTGAGATTAGAACCCCTGCCTACCTAGTTATTGCTAATACAGTGTTATGCATTCATTACATGCACCACGGAGCTTATAGTGTGAAGAGTGTCCAACTGTTCTAAGGTGAACAACATCGCCAGCCCTTGTAAAGTATGGCAATGGGCAGTGTACTGGGAGAGTAAAGCCTAAAATTGCTGTATCCTACAAATATACGCACTTACAAACACTTATACACACACACATTTGCTAGGGCTTAGAATATAACTCCTACCTATGTCGTCATTGGTACTATAGTGTTATGCAGTTACCACATGCACCACAGATCTTATTGTATGAAGAATGTCCCAAGGTACCTATATAGTGAATAACATCACCAGCCCTTGTAAAGTATGGCAAAGGTAGGTGTGCTGGGTGAGAAGGGTCTTAAACTGCTTTCACCCACATGTTTACACACTCACAAACACTTTTATTCACACTAATGCACACACACACACACACACACACACACACACACACACACACACACACACACACACACACACACACACACACACACAAACATTTGCCAGTACTAAGACCATATGTTCATAGGTTCATAGGTCTGTACTCAGAGAATGACCATGGAGACTTTACAAGCCTAGCCCATAGGATTACCCTGGCATCATGACACCTGATGACAGTCCCCAGTGTTTCTAACAAGTATAGCCACTGGAGTGATCCCCGGGTTTGGATTTCTATTCCCCATCCACTCATCCAGATTTCTCCTGGAGAGGGCCAGTAAGGTTCTCTGCTTGACATGTATGTGAAGTCTATTCTATAGTGTGGTCAGTCACTGGGTTATGAACCTGTCCCTCCAGCATGTTCTGTTGATTGTGCAAATGGGTTTTAGGTCTCTGGAGCATGTGGTGCAGACAGGTTGGGTTCTTTAGATGGAGCATTTTTGACAGGGCTGGGTCAGACATGGTTTTGTAAGTCAAGCAGAGATTGCCTCTAAGTAGCCAATGTGAGACAGAGAATAGTTGGAGTTTTGGGGGTCTGTCCATATAGGACAAGTGTTTAAGGCCTAGGATCTTCTTTGTGAGGTACATCTGCAGCCTCTCCAGTTGTTGCAGGTGTCCAGTGAGCTACATGCCAAATGGCCCATTGTACTCATGTTTTGGCCTAATGAGGGAGAATAGAGGGATACAGTGACCTCTTACTTCCTGGATGCAACACCCTTATTAATGAGATGTGCCACATAGAAGGACTTTCTGAACACAGTGGCACTGTGGCAGTCAAAAGAGAGCTCAATGTCACCCTGTCTTCCCAGTTCTTTTATAATTACTTCAGTGTTCATTGGACTACCATCAATGTGGTGATTCATGAGAACCATGTTTTTTACAAAGGGGATGTTGGCTTATTTTCTGCCATTTAGCTAAAGTCCAGGGTTCTGACACCAGTTGTAGGTCTCAGTGAGGCCTTTCTGCAGGATGTCAACATCACATGGAGAGGTAATAATAGTACCCACCTTGCAGTCATCCGAGAACATTGTCAGCCAGAGTCCCTTCTTGTTGAGCTGAACTTCAGAGGCATAGATACAAAACACAAGGGGATACAAGAGCAAACCCTGTAGGGCTCCACTCATGACTGGTCAGCAGTCTGACATGGAGTCCACTGCTTTCACATTGTGGGTTCTATCTGTGATCCAGTTTGCAGGTCACCTAGTGATATAGGGGTTGATTCCTAGCTGAGTGTGTTTGTGTATGATTCCTGAGTGGTGAATGGTATCCAGGGAATAGAAGGCCCACCTATTTTGTTGTTTATTCCATACTGTTATACAGTTGTTGCATGTGGCACAGAGATTATAGGGCTGCAGAGTGTCTACAGCTACCTCTACAGTGGATGACAACAGTGAGCCTTGTAAAGTGGACATTGGGATGTGTACTGGGTGGACCACAGCAAAAAGTTGCAAAACCTGCCCCGATGCATATGGTCCTCACACAAACACCACCCCCACTCAGGATACTGTTCTCACACACACACACACACACCCACACACACACACACACACACACACACACACACACACACACACACACACACACACACACACACACTTGCCAGGATGGAGATTAGAACCCCTACCTATCTAATTATTGCTACTACAATGTTATGCCTTTATCACAAGCACCACGGAGCATATAGGGAGAAGGGCATCCCAAGGTAATTCTAAGATGTGGAACATCACCAGCCCTTGTAAAGTATGGCAATGGGAGATGTACTTGGTGAGAAAGGCCACAAAATACTTTAACCAACAGATATACACACAGACACAAATACACTCACACACACACATTTTCCAGGACTGAGATTAGAACCCCTACCTATCTAGTTATTGGTACTATAGTTTTATGCAGTTATTGCACACACCACAGAACCTATACGGCAGAGGCCAGTGCAACAGTATTTCTACAGTGAATGACATCAGCAGATCTCGTAAAGTTGGCAACCCCCCCCAAAGATACACCCCAGACACACACACCACCCCATAAACAACCACTGTTGCATATACCAGGACTGTGATTAGAACCTCTACCTGTCTAGTTATTTGTATAATAGTGTTATGCAGTTATCACATGCACTATAGAGCTTACAGGACTAAAGCCACTCCACAGTTACTTCTAAGGTGTGTGTCTCACTCTATCACTGTCTGTCCCTCTCTTCCCCATGTCTATGTGTGTGTATGCTTGACATATTGTAATATGTTGCCCATATATATACGTGTGTGTGTATCACACACAACAGATGCAGATATATCAATACAGGTGGCTGTGGGTAATCCTGTCTGATGGGTGTGTGTTGAGACAGTTAGGCTTACATAGCTGTGTGTATGCAAAGACATTTGCACAACACAGCAACATATGATCCAATGTGGTTTCAGACATGGGCTTTACTTCTCTAAGTGTAGGAGCATGCTTAGTATGACCTTATATAGTAAGTGCGGGAATGCATTCCAGGGATAGTTGTACTCAAGTCCAAGGTGTTGTGTGCTGCAGCCATATCTTGCAACCTGTTGGTGGAAGATATCTGGAGATAGGCTGCAAATATGGGGAAACAATGGCCCAAACATAGGCGAGTACTGCAACTATTTCTCTTATCAATGCATGAGGTGCTTGAGTTACAGGGCTTGTTTTAGCAGACATTTTCTGACATATGTAATGTTTGACACTGCACTCTTTTGTGTCATTACCTACTGACAGATATAATCAAATCATCACAGTTATTTACCAGAGAAATACCAGATGGATAATGCACAGACCTGTATTATGAGGTGAAGGCTAGACCTTCTTGCACAATCTGGCCATTTGGGAGGTGTGGTTACAGCCAATTGACTGATGCAGCTGTGTAAAATGTCCAGCACCTTGGTGATATACTGGCTGGGGATCCCCTGGTTGTACAGTATTCTTCTTACCTGAAAGATCATATCCTGGTGTGGCCATACCTGTCAAGTGGACATATTCTCACAGATTATCCAGATTCATGCCTCATATATCTGGTCGGCTTCCCTTAACATTGTGCTTTTCTAACACATTTATTGCAAATCACTCAAGCGTGCAGTCAGAGAATAATGACAGAACATTAGAGTTTCAGACTTCACACCCTTCATGCTACTACACACCCCCTATGTTATTCTATTCACTTTCTAAGATTATGAGAGCGATATTTCAAATGTGTCCCTATAGCTGGGCCTTTATCACCATTATGTATGGCTTTGTCCAGATTTCTTCCTCTATGAAGTTGAGAGGTATGCTACTAGCATTTAGCAGCATGGCCTTACATTTACATTTTGTTAACTGGGTTATGTTGGTAGTATGGACCCTATGACATTCCCTACAAAGGCACTATAGGTGAGGCATGGGCCTTTGCCTAAGGCCTGTAAGCCATGTGAGACTGATGCAGGCCATCTGTAGCAAGACAGTGCATTCTGTCACTCATATGTTCCCAGGCTGCCAGGCAGTGGACCTCCCTGGGGTGACAATGATAAGTGACAGAATGCACTGCTGTGCTACTAGTCACCATACCACTGTACGTATGTGAGACAGACATCTGGACAAAGCCATGAGTAATTGGGTGACAAAGGCCTAAATATCTGGACCATTGTAACTACTGGCCCTATAAACCTGTAAGGGTGATACAATAACAGATTTTGCATTAGCTTGCATTTTTCCACAGGGTATGAGGTCTGAGACACTACAATCCATCAATATTTTCTGACTTTAGACATTCGTGGTTTGCCAGTGATTTACCAGCAACACCACTATTTCAGAATAAAGATAGCACAAATATGATGCAAATCTCTGTACATTCTGCAAAAAGTCTATACAGTTGGGAGGTATGGTAGGCACTGTGTAGGTTACTCCAACCTGTGCACTGTTCACATGTGTGCCCCCCTGTATATGACCTGTCTGGCTTCCAGGCAGCAATGGATATTGACATCTAGACAGTGTGTACAACTCCCACTGTAGGTGTATCTGCCATGCAAAATAGCACTGCATTTTGTGGAAAATGGCCCTGTCTACCATAGTACTCAACCTAGGCCACTAGGACACAACAGTCATGAGAAGTTGCTGGTCACATCCTGACAGTATTCCCCAGACGTATGCATAGCTGATTGGTCCCTGTATATTGTGGAATTGCAACAAGTTATCATGTTGTTTGGGACAGCCCTGACAATGTGTGCTCTGCTGCTATTACCCTACAAACTTACATGTTACTGCATTTCTATGGGAATATGGGGGGGGGGGCACACCTGTCAATGGTACATATTTGCACAGACTGTGCTGATATTGGCTTTACATTTTGGTTCCATTTAGCATAGTTTTGTGTCCTGTCTTGGAGAGTTGAGGCATATCACTAGAAACCACAGGTAAGATTGTAATGCCATACAATTGAGTTTCAAACTTCTTACCCTTCAGAGCCTTACTGCAAATGCAAGGCCTGCTGTGATATCACTATGTAAGTCTGGAGGGTAGTATTCCATCATTTTCACCATTTGTGGATCTTTGCCAGACATTCCTTTATGGTTTTCTATGGCTGCCTTGCTGTGTGAGTCTGAGGGGTGACTAGGAGATCCCCACAGTGACAGCCATGCATGTGACCTATGACCCCCCTTAGTTGGCCCCGACATATATTGCAGTGGGATTTGTCACCATAAATGATAATGCATAGTATGGGGAAACCAGTATTGTGCAGACATTTCCTGGTGTCCCACATAGCTGTCTGTTGTCTGCTTCTGTCCCAGTAGGGCACCCCATTCCCTTGCATTCATGCAGCATTACCAAAGATATGCTACCAAAACATACTAATCCATTAATTTATTGTTAAGAAGACTGGCTTACCATGTGCCTGCAGATGTTATGAGGATGGTGCTTGAGGGCTGGCTATGCTGGATGCACACAGTACACTGCCTATACATGGTAAGTTACAGGTAATGTGAAGTGTGTGTCACCCATTTTACTGTGTGTGTGAGTCAGAGAGAGGTGTCAGTCCATGTGTCCCTACAATGTCAGTGTGTGTGCTGTGCTTTGCCTCTTTGTCAAGGCCTGGGCATACTGGGCATGCCTCCATCTGCCTATGGGAGCAGGCTCAGGGGCTTCCTCCTCTGAGTCCCTTTGTGCCTGTGGGGACCTTGGCAATGGTGGGGGGCTGTGTGGCCCTTCCCCATGCTGTTCCTGCTGCAGCTGTTTCCACAGAATCATATTGTGTAGCATGGCACATACTATGAACATATGTGCACATGTGGGTGGAGAGTACTGCAAGGCTCCACCAGATATGTCAAGGCAGCGGAACTGTGACTTGAGCATCCCAAACACATGCTCTATAATGATCCTTGTTTGTGGGTGTGTCTCATTATGGTATCCTTGAGTGGCTGTGCATGCATTTCTGATGGATGTCATCATCCACGGCTCCAGTGTACAGCCAGCATCCCCCACCAGATGGCCATACAGTATCAACATTTCAAATTGTGTGATTCCAAAATGCTTAGTCATAACCTAACATTGGGCAAACAGTGGGCCCTCAGGGAACTTCGAAGCAATACTAATATTGTTATTTTGCCAGCCGATAAGGGTGGGGCAGTGATCATTATGAATTTAGATTATTATCTGGCTGAGGGAAATAGACAGTTGTCTAACCCTCGACATTATATGCATATGCCTATTGACCCCACCAGTAACTTTAAGAGGGACATTAATCTATTTTTGTAATGATGACAGTAACAGTTGATGAGGGAATCATTATGGATTCCATTGTGCAACATCTAATAGTTAAGGATCCTAAGAAACCGTATCTTTATCTACTACCTAAGATACGTAAAAATTTGGATAAGCCTCCGGGCAAGCCAATTGTCTCTGGTATCGGTTCCCTGACAGAACCCTTGTCTGCATTTTTGACTCAATACTTAAAACCTTTGTTAAAATTGATAAAAGCTAGATTACAGGACACGACACAATTTCTTAAAATTGTTTCGGATACACAATTTTAACCTACATGGCTTCTTTGTACATTGGATGTCAAGGCCCTATATACTAATATACCCCATTGGGCTGTTTTACTGGCAGTAGAATACAGGTTAGAGAGAGCCAACTTGTATCCGGCTGGTTTTAACACCCTATTGATCTGTATGGCCGAACAGGTTTTAACCAAAAATGTATTCTGTTTCCAAGGGGAATGCTATTGGCAAACACAGGGCACTGCGATGGAGGCATCCTTTGCCCCTATTTATGTGGATATTTTTATGGGGTATCTAGAAGAACATCTGATATACAATGATGCACATAGCATATACTTGACTGAGATTGATATTTGTAGGAGGTTCCTTGATGATTGTTGGTTGGTGTGGTGGGGAAACAGACAATATTTAATGGAATTTGTTCAATATTTGAATGATAATAAGTGGGGATTGAGTTTACGTTGACTTGTGATCTTTAACAAATTAATTTTTTAGATGTTACCATATCAAGAAATCCTGACCATGCTTTAAGAACTCAAGTATACAGGCAGTACCCCCAATATAATAATCTATTGTTTACTTCCAGTCTACATCCATTCCACACTATTAGGAACATACCAAAATCCCAATTTCTCCGTATTAGAAGAATTTGTTCCACTCAAGAGGATTTTGATTTCTGTCAGAGGGATTTAACACATAGATTTTTGGTCACGGGATACAAATCCATTGATGTGGTGTCTGCCAGGGATTGGGCCTCTCAACAGGAAAGATTGCAATTGTTGGAATACAAGAACAAAACAATGAATGAGGAGGGTGATACTATCAGGTTGGTAAGAACTTATTGGAGAGATATCAATTTATTTAAAAATGTGGAGGGTAGCAATTAGAATATATTATTGGCCAATGAGGAATTAAGCCGGGTTTTACCCTCCAGGTGCCAATTTTCCTTTTGAAGAGAGAGCGCCCTGGGTTTATATTTTTCTCATTTCAAGCATGATAATATCAGGGGCACTCTGTGTCATCAGCTAACGATCACAGGGGACAAATTGTTGAAATCTTTCCCCTGTGGACACTGTTCCTTCTGTAAGGTTATGTTAAAGTCAAAACAATTTTCCAATAAAAATACAGGCCAAGTGTTTGACATCAGTTATTTTGCTAACTGTGGAATAGACTGGGTGGTCTACTTAACTTGTTGCACCTGTTCGGCCTTCTATTAGGGCAAACCTACCATCCTTTACATACACGTACGTTGGAACATTTTAGTGACATACACAATAAACGAATGACTAATGCTCTCTACATACATTGTACGTCCCATGACTCTGCAAAATTCACATTCATGGTTCTTGATAAGATTCAGGGGGGCAGGTGCAATAATGTGGGTTGGCATTCCATCCTAAATTACAAAGAAAAGTAGTGGATAATCAAGTTGGGGGGGGGGGCTTTTCTCTCCGGGTCTGAATGACCAATTATAAGTGAATAGAGATATTTTCTCTTTGGGGGATATGATGTAACAGGAAAGGGGGAATTATTTAATTATTTAATTATATTTATACTTGTGCTTCCTGTCAGTATGGTTTGTTCACTGAGGAAGGCAGAAATGCTGAAACAGGTCTGATTATTGTATGGATATGGAGCTGCAACTTTTATTTATTAAAAGTTATTGAGTGCTTTCTACACTTTGGAGCTGGCTGCCCTTTTTTTGGATGTTGATAGTTCTTTGGCCGATTCCACCTGCCTTACTTGCAAGCATTTGTTGGAGCATATGGGATGTCCCCCCTGGCAAATGCCTGGTACAGCTGTGATGAATGCCAGATGTGGGAGTTGTGATAGCTTCCAGGGCTGCCAGCACACACAGTCATGATAATGCCCTGGGCATTGCACATGACCTGGCAGCTGATGGAGGGGAAGCCTTTGTGGTTTATGTAGACCCTACCCTGTTCACCAAGTGGTGCTTTAATGTGGATGCGTGCAGTCTATCGCACCCACTACCTCTGGGTATTCTGCTACATGGTGGAAGAGACACATATTGCTGGTCTTCTCCTCATGGATGCTGGGGAAGTAAACGTGCTGACCGGCATGAGGTAAGATGGCATCCAAGAACTGGTAGATTACCCTGGATGCAGATGCCTGTGAGACCCCCATGATGTCCCCACTAGGTCTTTGGTGAGTACCTTTAGCTAGTATTCTTAAGGCTACACATACTTTGGTATCCACTGGGATGGTTTCCCCTCTGTTGGCTTTGGGTCTGAGTTGGGGCCGGCACAGCTCAATGATTTGCTGAAGTATGTCTCTGTCCACCATGTAGCACTCTACTATCTCCAGATCATGTAGCCCCTGGTAAGTTACCCTAGATCTGAACAATCTTCTCCTCTCCTCTGTCTGTGGTGGTTGTCAGCATTATCCTCCTCACCACCCTCAGCATCTAGCACATACTGATGGATCAAAGCAATGGCAGCCCCTAACATTTTTCGATTAAAATCCTCCCGCATGTGTACACCAATGGTGCAGAGTTTGTGGGAAAAACCAGACTGGAAGGTATTTGCATAGTATATACTGTTGTGCTGCAGATGCTGCCTGTATGATTGACTGGCTATGATGCATTCCACCTGCAAGCTATGTTATTTGTATTTGATTGCTTTTATTCTATTATTTCCCTTTTTTTTTTCTCCTTACCATTTCAGCCACTTTTAATCCCTCAAACGCACAACGCAAACTTGGTGCCCAAATGTAAACAGTCCTGCTATTTCTGTATTTTCTTTTGTTTGTTTTAGACCCAGTGTGCACTACGGAAACCCATTTAGCTAAGGCAAACAAGGAGGAATGGCACTTCCCTGGACATGAACACTCTTTTCATGTCATGGAAGAAGTCAGACACACCTCCTTGCTTAGTTGTGCTTAGCTAAGCTCAAATATGAGCCATGGAGCTCAAGTGTGCTTACACCAAGCATGACACAACCCTTTTATATATCTGCTGCTCCTCCTGCTTACACCACTGCTTTATAGCACCTACACGGTTAGGTGCAGATGGCACTTTGATTCTTTTTGTGATTCAGCAAATTTCCCTCATCAGCATACCACACTGCCTTAGTCCCTCATTACAGCACTACCCCAGAGCCTCTCCCTTTAGCAACCACTGTTTCCTGCTATTGTTTTGATTCTGCATACCATAGACTATAATAGTAAAATGCAGATTTCACTTAAAATTACCCTTTGACATTTTTTTTCAGCACAATCCAGTTTGCGTGCCGCTGCCCTGTGCTTAAACAGCTGAGATCGGCCAAAAAAATAAACTTTTATTTTTATAATTTTGCAGCACTTTTCCATGTCAATGCTCATATATTTAGCCATTGGCATGCCTAAGGATTAGAATACATGCTTTACTTTGAGCTGTCATGCCTCTGTTTTGATTTTTGCAAAAATCTACTTGGCTAGTAGCTGAATACATTTTTGCATGCTACACTATTCTGCTACGGATGCCTGCCTGCTTACTGGATCACTAATTGACCTCATTTGCATGGTTTTCAACAGCAAATGAGGTCATTAGCATAATCCAGTCATGTCCGTGGCAGAATAGTGTTGCTAGGCTCGTGCATGTCCCCAGGCTTGTTTACTGGATCGCTCGGCAGCCATATTCCATGCAGGAGCAGCTACACTATTCCTGCACAAGATTTTTGGCTTATTGAATCCCAGGGAAGATGTATTCATGACAGATTTCCCTTGTCCTTAAGTTTCAATCTGTCATCAAAATTACACCAAGATTGTTTAGCTTTTTCGCAGATATGAACCTGTTGCCATTATGAATAAGGGTAAGATTTAAAGATATATTACTAAGGTCATTTAAGATAAGATAAGAAAGCATGGCAACAGACTTAGCTGTATTACATTTTCACATGATTTACAGTCATCTCTCCTAGATGCATTCCAAGATAACATCTAGGAAATCCATAGAAGACAAATTCTTCTGAAGGAAGGAAAGGTAATGCTGAGTATCATCAGCATAACAATGATATTGAAGACCTCTCCTCTTACTGATCTCAATCTATGGAAACAAGCATAGATTTAGTTAAAATCGTTGGAGCCAAAATAGAATTCTAAGAACTCCAGATGTCACAGAGTAAGAAATAAAAAAATATTCTCAAACACAATCCGATAAGTGTAAGAAGTAGGAGGAAAACCATCTCAGAGGAGTCTCCATAGTTTCACAGTAGGATATTGGCTGATCAAGATGAATGTAGTAATACATGAAACAGTAATATAGGAGTATTAAAACAGAATAATACCTTTAGTCTCTCACCATTTGGAGGTCATGAATGTGTTGCATCTAGTGTAGAATCTAGACTGGAATGAACTATGACTTCAACACTCTTTGAGAATTTATTCAAGCTGCTAAGGTACAGCCATCTTAGCCTTGCCTATAAATGGAAAGTTAAAGGCGAGTGATGTAGGCAGTATCTAATTTAAGTTACATGGTTACATGTGTCTGTTTATGTTACAGCTGAAGTTGTTGTGGTATATACCTTTAGATGCTCATACCATTTAACAAGGTATGTATAATTGTAGTAAGCACTTTTGTTGTTTCTTTTTTTTTACCCTCAGCTGCTTCAAACTCCTCTCCTGATTCACTGATCTAGCCAATTCACCTTAACTTCATCTGGACTCAACTTGACCTTAGTCCAGAGATGTTGAGAAAATTAAAGATGCTAGTGCAGCGTCATATTGCATTCTGAGGTGTACAACCTTATCTCCTTTTCCTTTGTGGCAGCCTTGGCAGCTCTAAGATTTCTGCTCATGGGAAGCGCATGAGTTTTTCTGTAGATATACAACCAGTCTACTGAGATTCTCACCACTAATGCAGCACTTAGTTGGCCAGACCCTTGTGCTGGATATTGCAGTGAGGCTTCAGAGGCCCCCCCCAAGATGGATGAGCCGATAGACTTTCACTTTCATTGTCTCCCTGTGTCTTCTCCTGCACCCATGCCACGAATCAAACATGAGTTGTCTGGGGTGCAGGACATCATTATTGTAAGTTTTCATTTTGTAAATAGAGCATTGCCCTGGGAACCTGTATCACAGAGGTCTTGGAGATAAAAAGTTACCTATTTCATAGATGACTGATACTAAGACTCATTGTCCCAAAATCTACTCAAAAGTTAACATTTTATTTAACAGGAAGAAATGTATAAGGGTTACATCCAGGTCAGCAAATATTAGAGTTATTTGAAAGATTACCTTTGAAGTATTTGAAATGATGCACAATTTTAAGCAGCACAAAGACAGGGCCGAAACACATGATGTAATACCTTACTAATGAAGGTTCTATACTTTCCCTAAAGTAGAGACAAACCCAGAGGCTAGATGCCCTGCAAATGCTGTAAATACCTCATTTTTGTGGCATTCAGCTTTCCTTACAGAAGCTTTAACACCACAGCAGTAATAAAAAATGTTATACAGACTAGTTTGATCTCAGAGCTGTTTAAAGTATATTGGTCACATTCTGAAGCAAGTGTAACAAACCTTGAAGATGGCTATGACCTCCTTACCATATATAATGCCAAATTATACAGAATATGATGAAATAAGTGTGATGCCTCTGCATTTTATTTTGTTGATAAGGATAGCAAAATAAATTTTTCTTGGAGCCGAAAACTTCAGCCATGACATCATGAATGATTGAAGCCACAATGCCTCACTACTTAGCCTAGGATACTATATTTCCAAGCTAAATGCATTAGTAGGAATTTCTTTCTGCCTCAAAAGAGAAGTTGTCAACTATCTTTTGTAGGTTGAATAACTTACATTTAAACTAAGCATATTTCATAATATAATAGTAAAACAACAGAAATAAGAAGTTGCTCACCTAAAGGAGTAAGGTGTGTTTACTTCCTCATAATTATTTATGGACATGTGTAATATTACCCAATACCTCCAGTGACATGATTTTGTGGATATGGTTAAAGAGAAAAAATATCAAACAGTGAAATCAAAAAATAAATAAATAAAACAGCATACTATAATCTTCATTTTTTTCATGAATAAGTGGAACCAAGATTAATGTAAAACAAAGATGCTTCAGAGAGTGGCCAATATACATTAAATGCAATAGAAATACCTATTGCTCCTGGATGGAAGAAAAATTGAACCACTTGACAACTAAAGAGGCATTCAACATAAAATGAGCAAGGCCTGTTCTAATACCTCACTGTCATGGCTACTACATTTTCTCTATAGTAGCCATACACAAAGAGCTTGGTTACCTATTAATGCAGCAAATGTCATACCCTTGTGGAACATAGGTTATACACAGAAGCTGCAATATGACAGCAGCCACAGAAAGTAATCTTAAACACAACTCACTCCTGGGGATGTTTAAATGGTTATATCCCTCGGACAGAATGGGAACAGAACTACTAGACCACTGTGGAGGTTTTAAAAAGATTAACAGCCCTCAGGGGAAAAAAATGTAAATAATACCTGTATGCACAACAGTGTACAAAGGAATAAAATGCTGCTGCAATACCTCGTACTTTGGGAAATAGTTTCCTCATAGTAAATACAAACCAAGAGACTTAATACCTACAAATTCTGTAAATGCCACACTACTGTGGTTACCCATTATGTCTCCACAGAAGCTGCAACATTTCAGAAGCAAAAAAAGGAATGCTAAACAGAATAGGTTGCTCAAAGCTTTGTTTTAATACTCACAGATGCTTAGTGCTGTTGAAGGCACAGGTGTTAAGTGTTACTAAAGTATGTTTATTTATCCTCACAAAATAGGTTTACATTTTAATTTACCTAAACTATGGTACAGAAAACACTGGACATGAAGCTAAAGTCATCACGATTACAGCCCTCCCCCCTTGAAAGTAAGTAACTCATTGTCTTTATGTGTACATTAATATGCCATGAATGCAATGGTCTCATTATTGGCATTGAACAAAACCAGCAACACAAAGATAGAACTACAAAACAATTAATGGACATAGATGCACGTATACACAAATAAACACGCACTCAGACACATATACACACACAGATACCCCCACACACAAACATGCACGCACACGCACGCACACACACACACACACACACACACACACACACACACACACACACACACACACACACACATGTGCATGCACATATATCAACATATTTCACACAAAGTAATACACTGTTCTTTCCATCTGTATTGCTTTATTATTTCCAGTAGACAGATTTTGATGGCATAATTTATTTATATTGTGATATTTGTATCATAACATGTAACACTGCTATGCCACAGTCAGAATCATCACATCACTGTCAAACTCCTCATCAGTTTTAATCATACTGCAAAGAGAGAAAGAGGGGAGAGAAAAAAAATTCTGGCCTTTGGGAATAGAGTGAGAAAATCATTCTAATGCAGTGATCAACAATGGAAAAAGTGTTTTGCAATTGTCCAGAGTTTGAAATTTTAAAGGCATGTCTTTTAAGAGCTTTGATTTCATATTTCCTGTAGAAATGTACATTTATCAAGGCATGCATATGTGATCTTCAGAGCTGAACTACTGAATTGCTGTTGTCATATGTAATGATCAAAGGAAGCCCAAATACTTTATTTCTGTGCATAGAACCTGAAGGGTTCAACCTTTCCTGCTTTTAAAAATGTCAAGGACTTCTACTTCTTTTTAATTGGCATTTACTAGACAGCTGTGGGCTTTGCTATTGAGAAAAGTTCACAATATTACCATCAAGCGGGAGTCATGATTATGCATGCAATACTTGTGAAAACTGCTTGTTTCCAATAAAACTTTTCATTCCTGAAGACACAGCTTGCTATCAGCTTTAGGCATTTCTCATCAAACCTGTGAAAACTCTTTTCAAGTAATTTTGAAGTGGGGTTACTCTTTGCATGCATATCATTAAAGTCTGTTTCCCCTGAAGTACAGCATTTCTCCCAATGTGATGTTTTTAGTTTTAACTTTTAGTTTCAAATCTGCAGGAAATGTATTTGCCTTTTCAGCAAGGTTATTACTCCAAGTGAGTCAAAGAAGTCAGCAAATTCTAATTCAGGAGCTGTTCTTGGAGTCAGGAAGGGATTTATGTTCTTGTGATATACAGTTTTAGTGCCATGCTCCATGAGAAACACTCTCTTAGCAGGACATGCATTCCTTTGTCTTATGACTGATGACTCAAATCTGCCATTATTTCCTAACAGTGTTTCTGGACTATATTTACTGCAGTAACATGCTGCCAAAAAGCTGTTTGATTTTCTGTATTTCATTATAAACTTAAACTCTTTCATATTGCAAATATTGTTTTAATAGCAATAAAAATACCCGTTCAAATACTTTTAATAGGATTAAGCAAGTCTGATTTTGCAGATCATATTTATTTATTTATATACAATCTCTGTCTGTTTTGAAATCTAGGAAAATATTCTATGTTTGTAAACAGGAAGGCTGAACAGTTTGAAGAGATACTGATCTGACAAATGTATCACGGCAAAATAAGATACTTCACCTTATCTGTGTGTGCATTTGATGTGTGTGTATATGTGCGTGTGTGTGTGTGTGTGTGTGTGTGTGTGTGTGTGTGTGTGTGAATGTACATGTATATGTGTACATTCTTACATATGCTGCTTACATCAAAGTTAACAGCTTCCATTTTTTATGTAATATGGTTGAACTACCTTGATCTGTTATTAACGTGAAAAACATACTCAGAAGATTTTTGTCAACAATCAAATGCTCTGTGGCTTCCAATGCATATAGTTTTATTTTGTTCATGCATATTTTCATTTTTGAGATACTCTCCTAAATCTATTGAAGGTCACAGTGGAACAGAATCCTACACTGTATTTAGTGTATGTAAGTAAGATAACTTTTTGATCGAGTGCCAATGTATTGTATGATTCATAAACTCAAACAAACACATATGCACACACTCGCACACATGCATCCTGCACTGTATTCAGTGGATGTAACTAAGGTAACAACTCCATGATCAAGTGCCAGTCTATTGTATGATTCACATACACAAATACACACACACACACACACACACACACACACACACACACACACACACACACACACACATACATCCTCACAAATACACCTATGCTACACATGCACAGAGAAGCATATACACACTTGTGCATAATTATGACAGACACATGCAAATGCATGAACACTCACAAACATATCCATAATCAATATACATGATTAGCAGTTCATCTATAGTATGTCTTTGGAATGTAGGAGGAAACTGGACTGCATTACAAAACCTTTTGCCAAATCAACTAACTTACTTTGTAGGTATTATAATGATTTACCATGTCTCTTGTTTGTCAAGACCAGATGAATAGTAAACAAACAGTTAGCTATTCAAAACATAACAGATGAGACTCATAAAATTATCATGTCAAAATATTAGGTGCTCAACCAAAGTCAGCAAATATTTTTGTGAGGGAAGCTGTTCCCCTTTATCTGGCATGGCTTTATCACCTCCTTCAATCTATAACTCTAAGATACCCAGATTTGGAGTAATGAAAAGTTTAATTAACTAAAAATCCCCCCTTTTCCTCCGTTACACCTCATTGTACAATCACACTTAATTTGCAAACAAAAAATGAACAGCACCTTTGTCTAAGCAGTATCTCATGAAATCACTTGTTCACAATTTGTCCAGTGACTGAATCCAGAATGATTTGTCAACTATTCACAAAATAAGACACAAAGAATAATTTGGTAACCCACTTTATACCTTTGCACATTTTTTTCCCTTGAAACAAGTGCAAACCAGGTCGTATCACACTCAAAATTACATCTTCTTCTGGTATGAAAAGATCAGTATATGACTAGGCCTACAGAGCTGATCGGTGCTGTTTCAGAACACACACACACACTGCTTTCTTATATTCTGTACTATGTTGCATTACTGGATGCAGAAAATATTATTTTTGCCATCCTCCTGGAATGAAAAAAATACAGTGCTGAATAATGTTTGTCATGGCTAACAGTAGTAATAGGTTTTGCTTGAAAATTAATTCTCCATAGATATATACAATATTTTGTCACCTTAGCAGAGTAACTAATACTGTGTTAAAATTAATTTAAAAATATTTTAATGAATTGCTCAACTAAAAACATTTCATCAAACCGTCTTTTCAAAAGCAACTGTTTTTAACCTTCAGTACTGTGGAAACGTGTTCAGGCACCAAGAAAAAAAATGTAAGTTATACAGCTTAGTCAGACATGGATATATTGGGCAACATAAGGCTACTACCTTCTAACGGAAAGAAAGAGAGAGTAAAAGCCATTGCATGTTTTTATTTGCTAAGACAAAACAAAAAGAACAGTCATATTCTATGAATTTCTAGATATTACTATGTTAATATGTGAAATCACTGTAAAAACAGTTACCAATAAGGTAAAAACAATAAAATGTATATGCTTACTGAATTGCCTGACAGGTTGACAGCAACAACCATTAATCTCCTTTTCCACACAAGTGGTATGGTTTGTCTTTACTCTGCCCCTCAATGATAAAGTACCAAAAATAACTTCCCTCACTGAGGAAAGAATGCTAGGACAGAGTAAAAAAAGGAAAGTGGAGTTACTAAATCAGACAAAGTATATTAATATCTCTCTAATCTGTAAGTTTTACTGTGGAGCATTTCTTCCTGAGCATACATTGAAAATAAGTTCTGCTTTGTCAGGCTTTCAGTCAGTAATTTATTTATGTATTTATTTTACATTTGTTGACCAAGATAGTCTGACTGGATGCATGTCCATTTTCAGCTCAGGCCCAGGGAGAAAAGCTCCAAGGTACAAACAATAAGAAATTACATGGTTCATGATAAACACAGTTTTAAAATTATTTATATAATCAAGTTATACAAGTTCACAAAGATAAGATATCAGAAGATAAAAGACTAGTGTTTACACATAGCAGAGTTGTGAAGTAGTTAACACACAATCATAGGAAAGAGCTAGCCAGGCATGGAACAAGGACATAACCAGTTTAATTTAAAATACTGTTTGAGACTCTTCTTGAATTAACTTAGAGTGGATTCTAGGGCGATGTCCACAGGGAGTGAGTTCCAAATTTTACCTACTGAGTTGGCAAACAGAGAGACACCAGCTGAATTATTGGTTTTACAAGTTTGAATTAGCAGTCTATAGGGATAGCAAAGTGGTCTGAGGTTGATATAGGGTTGATAACGTTTTTAAGTGCAGGTGTATTTTCAGGTTGGTTAAGTACTTTATGCGCCACTATAAGCTGGTTTGTTTTGAATTAGTCTGGGCAGTTCTAACCATCCTAGATGTCTAGTTTGTTGCAGTAGTGTGTCCTATTGGGCAACCCAGTGGCAAATCTGGCAATGTGGCTGTAGCAGCTAGAGAGTTTATTGAGATCAGATTTGCTTAGGTTAGTGAATAAAGGGGAAGAGTAGAGTACAGCTGAGAGTAGATGAGATCGTACAATGGCAGTTCTAGCTAGTAGGGTTAGGAAGGGTTTAATCTTGTAAAGTGACCCAAATTTTTTATTGATGGTTTTGATAGTTTGGTTAACATGCAAGTCAAATGTAAGGTTATTATCTACAATGACACCTAGGAGTTTTGTAAAGATGTCTGGGGAGATTGCGGTGCCATGGTTAGATTTTATGGAAAAGGAGAATGCAGTCGACCTATTAGTAGGTAATTAACTCAGTGACTGAATAAATATATGAATTATGTCTGCAAAAGTCATGTGTAATGTGTAATGTGAAATACAAAAACCTCATAGTGGTAGCTAATTTTGAGATACACAAATACATGTTAACCAAATAAGATCGACAAAGAGAAGGATAGAACACAGACATTCTCTATCATATCTAGTGTAGAGTGCATTAAAGAGTAAAAAAACATTAAGAAATAATTATGTAATGTAGAAAATAGTAGCAACATTACTGCTGCAATGTCTTTGTCTGCTTTTTCAACATTTGCTGTTGAATATATTAGATTTGTGTAATAATAGCAAGCATATAAAACTGCCATTTAAACATTTTCAGAACTGAAAATATTAAGAATTTTGCAGTTGGCTTTCTTCGGAACATGAATTGCAATATCCCATCTATGAGAAACTTTTATTGCAGCATGGTTTCCAACTGTTTTCTAATAGTTTTGCAAAAATGTTTTGTCTTTCTAGCAATACTTTTATTTTCTAACAATTATATGTTTTTCGGTGCAATTTGGATTGTGACCAATGTGACGGATCTCAGTGGTGTTTATGCAGTGTGGATATTTAAAAGAATAATCTCTACCTGTCCCTCTTCAAATCAAGATCTAGCTTCAAAGAATACAGCATAATGTCAAGTTCAAGTAAATGCACATTTTGCAGGATTCTCAAAACAGTGATATTACATGACAGACCCTCCTCCCATTTCTCATAGCACAAAACACTTATAACTTACATTCAGATGAACATACACTAATTCCAGTTATATTTCCCTTTCTCTTAACCTAAACAATCCACATTTCTTCTACAAACCTTTCATCATTACTTAGTACTCTGTAATAGAAGCTTTAAACAGCAGATGTTCACTCCATTAGCCTATTAAATGACAAAAAAAAAATACTCTACAACAGATCATCTTATTCAACTAGAAGAAAGTTGTAAGATTTAAATATAGTTGGTATATCCAGGTCAACAAATGTTAGAGTTATATGAAAGATTGCAAATAATTTATTATTATTATTATTATTATTATTATTATTATTACTATTACTATTATCATCATCATTATTATTACCATCCTTGGCTTCATTTGTTGTGAAAGAATATTTAAGTAATATGAGTGATTTTAGCATTATTGTTTGTGACTTCTTCCTGGCTGAGCCTGCAAAAGATCTATTTAATTCATTGTCTGTCCTGATCTACAAAATAAATAAATAATTGCATACATCTGCATACATACATGCAAATATATGTACAGTCATTAATACATACACTTATATGAGGAAGTAATCAGCTATACACACTTATGGATATTTTTAAAAATATTATCCAGACACAGCTCACTAACTTGTCATGAGACAACATACAATACTGGAAAAATACAACAGGCTGATGAGCAAACACATCTAACTGAAATGGTTGTAATATGTTAACTAAAGTCAATGTCACATATGTATTGGGTTTTGAGAACAAATAATAATTTAAGCTGTGCAGCAATTTAAGTTGTGCAAGAAAGAACATTAAGAAATTCTTTGTAATGTAAAGAATCCTATAGTAATACTTGAGAACAAGAAAATATACATCACCAAAAGAGTGTTATAACAAATACAGTTTACAAGCTGTACCTTGAAATGATATCATAATCCAAGGTCCCACAGAGGGAAAACCATGTGCTGTGCATGTGTAATTCAGCAGGCAGCGAGTTCATTCAAACTAAGAGGTATGGCATATTTAAAAAGATAGCATTACTGTTAGATAAGCTGTCTTTCATATTAATGGTAAAAAAGAAAAAACGTGAATAGATGACTTGGGAGAGCAAGGAACAGCTAAACTTCAGTTTTAGTGTTCAATGGATAGATGACAAGACCGTGTAATGTGAAGATAAAAGAGAATGACAAAGACTCAAAAAGCAATTGTTTTATAAATTTGGGGTGTATAATTGTCAATGAGCTTCTGTTTTAATAGATTTTGTCTCCCCATTTTTCACTTGTAGATATAGATAATTCAATGTCAAGAATATCATTGCAGAAAAGAAACAATCACTTTTATTCAATTATGTACTGTCTCAGATGTAGGTCACTGCCACCTTGGTGGTTGATCTCAAGAGCTAAGTTATTTAATAATAATTAACCTGCCAAAATGTGATGGTGAGTGATACTGTGACATGGAGAGGAGGCTTCAAAAAAGGAGGTTCACCATCTTTGCCATTACAAGCCACCTTCCCTAATATGATACATTTATTTTCATTTTAATGACTAGGATCATATCTTGACAGACTTTCAAAAGTTTTCTGTATAGCATGCCAGTTATGCTTGAACAGAGACCAGAAGTCTAGGAGACCATAAATCAGCTGAGGTTTAAGTCTCACTTTTCTAACTGTCATTCTGGATTTTTGACAATGATCTTTTGAAAGTGTGTAACAAACCATCAGCTACATTGAGACATATATATATGTATCACATGGCTACTTATTATGTATAACTTTAAAATAGTATCACATATAAACTAATTTTAAAAGCATAATACAATAAATAAACATGTTCTACTTTCCACAATTTATTTTTATTTATTTTTATTTTACATTTGTTGACCGGGCTAGTCTAGCTGGATATATGTCCATTTTCAGTAGAGGCCCGGGGAGAAAAGCTCCACACAGTTTCAACAATGTTAACATAAACAACATAATAGAAAAAAAAACATATTTATACATTTTATACATTTACTAACAGGGAGTCTGTCACTTATGAGTACATAATAAGTAATGTATAATTTTAATAGGCTTAGAATAGTTAATAAGACGGTACATTTATGTGTTGCTAAAAAAAAGTATTAGTTCCAGGAAAGAAGTTAGTAAAAGTGTTGATATAGATAAAAGAGGAAGTTAATGAAAATATATGGAGGGTTGTTAGGTAAAGTGTGTAGTAATGATATGAGTCAGTTTAAAAGATGTAGTAGTAGTATGGAGTGTGAGGAGAGGAAGCATGGTAGTATCTAGAAAAAAAAATAGAAATAAAGAAAAATGGATAAGATAAGTTAGTGAAAGAGTAGGTTCAGAGATGAGAAATTTTAGATGAGTAAGTCAACAGTAGATAGGTTGGTCAGTCTGGTTTAGAACATGGGCACATCCAGTGTGTTTTTAGGTGGAGTTTAAGCCTATTTTTAAATAGAGTAATTGAGGGAATTGTGGTCAGTTCAGATGGAAGTTGATTCCATGTTTTTCCAATGGAAACAGAAAATAGAGAGTCTCCTGCTCTATTGTTTGATTTGTTGATGTGTATAAGAGATTTTTGTGATGATCTTAGGGATTTAAGGTTAACATAGGGGTGGATAAGATTTGTTAGGATGGGTGTTCTTTCAGGTTGATACAGAATTTTGTGGATGATGGTAAGTTGATTATATTTCAGATGCTGCTGAAGTTCAAGCCATCCAAGGAGCTTAAGATTAATACAGTGATGAGTTCTGTAAGGGCTGCCTGTGGCAAATCTGGCTATGTTATTAAATGAGTTTTCAAGTTTTTAAGGTTATTTTTGACAGATTGGTAAATATGGGTGAAGCATAAAGAAGGGTGGACATAAGGTGAGTGTGGGCAATGGTAATTCTAGTTGCAGGAGTAAGGAAAGATTTGATCCTAAAGAGAGAGCCTATTTTTTTATTTGTAGTTTTCAGAATGTTGTTGATATGGGCCTCAAAGTTTAGGTTATTATCTATGGTGATACCTAGCAGTTTGGTAGTTTGATCTTGGGTTATTAGTGTACCGTCACGAGATGATAGAGAGAAGTCTATAGGTGGAGATTTACTGGTAGGTGTGAAAAGGAGAAGTTTGGTTTTTTTGGGGTTTAGTAAGAGGCAGCGTTTTGTAAACCATAGTTCTACAGAGTTAAATGTGTCTTGAGATAGGGAGTGAAGATGAGATACAGATGATGCAGTGCATATTAGTGTAGAGTCATCTGCGTATTGGATGCATGTGGCTTGTGGAATTACTTGGTGTAGATCATTAATGAATATGGAGAACAGAAGAGGGCCCAGTATGGAGCCTTGAGGAACTCAATGTTAACTGGTAGTTGAGTAGAGAGAGTGTTTTTCCATAGCACCGCTTGATGTCTGTTATTTAAGTAGGAATGGAACCATTTAATGGCGAGTGTGTCTAGAGATAGAGATTTAAGAATGTTAATGAGAATAGTGTGATTTACCATGTCGAAAGCTTTGGATAGGTCTATGAAAAGAGCAGAGGAGAGCATGTTAAGGTTCGGTTGTTATTTATGGTGTCAATAAATGAGAGGAGGGCAGTAGTAGTGCTATGGGAGGGTCGGAAGCCATGTTGGGTGTTGGAAAGTAAGTTGTTATGGAGAAGGTGGTCTAGCAATTGCCTATGTATACATCTTTCCATGATCTTAGATAGAGGGGATAGTAGGGCTATGGGACGATAGTTAGAGAATTCAGTGGAGTCTCCTCCTTTGTGAAGGGGAATAATGTGAGAGACTTTCCAGAGTTTAGGGATATATCCTTCAGTGATGGTTCTATTAATGAGGATGGAGATGGGGTATGCAATAGATTTGGCTGCTATCTGTAGATATTCAGATGGTAGTTGGTCAGCAGAAGGAGTACATGGTTTCAGTTTTTGGAGAAGGGTGAGAATAAATGATGTGGGGACAGGTTGGAAGAGAAAAGCTGGAGGTGTGTTATAGTTAGAGATGGATGTTATGTCGTGGGGAGAGAGTTGACAAGCAAGATCTTGAATTGCTTTGACAAAGAAAGTATTGAAGGTGTTTGCAGTTTGTTCGGGATTGTCTTTGTCAGTGCCTTGAGGGTTAGGTGTGAGTGATTGACTTGGGTGTAATAGTTGATTAATACTTGACCAGAATTTTTGGGGTTTATTGTGGTGGGTATGTTGATATTGTAAATAGTAGTTTTTTTTGTCAGTCACTATGGCTTTTTTTGTCTCATTTCTCAGTTGTTTAAAGTTTTGGATGTCAGTATGGTTTTTAGTTAAGCGTGATTTATTCCAGCATTTATTTCTGAGATGGATTTTTTGTTTGGTTTCCCTAGTAAGCCATGGAGCAGCTTTAGTTCTAATTCTAATAGAGCGGGTAGGAGCATGACGGTTGAGTATGTCAAGAAAATTATTATTGAAGTAATCAACAGCTTCATCAAGGGGAAGGTGTTTTAGTGGGGACCAATTACATGTTTTCAGTTCAGTAAGGAATAATTCTGAGTTAAAGTTTTTCTTGGTTCTAATGTCCCTATATATGGGTTGAAAGGGTGGGTTGGTCTTTAGTCGGATGATGTAGGTTAGGGAGTGGTCGCTATGTCGTCAGGGAGGGTTCCGGTTTCATAATTCTGTGGTTGACTATTAATAAGTATCCAATCTAAGGTGCTTTCTTTTTTGGTATGTTTATTCAGTCTAGTAGGGGAGGTAATAGTTTGGGTGAATCCGTGGAGATTAATATGGTTTGTGGGGCATTTATTATTGCAAGAGTTCCAGTCTATATTAAAGTCACCTAGGATTATGGTTTCTTGAGGGAGGTTTAGAGATAACCAGGAAAGTATGTTTTCTATGGTAGTGATGTTGTTTCCTGGGGGAACATAGATAGTAATAATATAGATAGATTTAGCTGGGTTTAGTTGAAATTTGGTAATAAGTATTTCAGCATTAGGGTCGTGGGGAGGTTTAAGTTTAAAGTTGGTTATTTCAAAATCATTAATCATTAATAAAATCATTAATAAAATCATCATCATCATCATCTGCCCCCTTTTTCCCATTTTTTCTACATGGGGTTGGGGTATCGTGTTTACTGTCACCAACTCTCTCAATTTAGTGCCACACTCATGCCTGACTGTTGCAGATCTTCTTTCACACAATCCATCTACCTCTTTGCTGGATGTCCTCACTTCCTCATACCTTCTTCCTGTCAGTCCCAAATCTTCCTCACCAGATTGTCTTCTGCTTTTCTACACATGTACCCAAACCACCGTAATCTATTCTCTTTGATCTTTTCTGCAATTGGAGCTACTTTGGCTTCTGCTCCTATGTCCTCATTTCTTCGTCTGTCCCACAGTGTGCATCCTATCACCTTTCTCAGGCACTTCATTTCCATCACCTCTAGCTTCTTCAACTTCTCTGCTTTTACTGCCCAGGTTTCTGTACCATACAGTAGTACTGGTCACACCACTGTCTTGTACACCTTACTTTCAGCTTCTTTGGCATTCTTCTGTCATAGACTACACCTAATACTCTATGCCAGTTGGCTGCAGCCTCTCTGATTCTAGCTTTGACCTTTTCATTCAGACTACCCTTCTCCTCAACCATCCCTCCCAGATACTTGCAGCTGTTTACCTGCTCCACTATCTTCCTTTCTATCTCTATTCTAAGCTTCTTCTGATTTCCCCAATTTGCTGCTATTACTGCCATTTTATCTGTGCTTAGTTTTATCCCATGTGCCTTCAGATTTGCATTCCATTCTCCTATCCTTCACTGAAGTTCTAGCTCAGAGTCTGCCTGTACTGCCACATCATCTGCATACAGCAGCTTTGTTGATCCATCCCCTCTAACCTGTTTGCTAATGTAGTCCATCACTAGTATGAACAGCAGTAGGCTCAGAGCTGAACCCTGATTTTCACCCACAACCACTGGGAACCCCTCTGTGAGGCCGAACACTGTTTGTACTTGAGTCATTGGGTCCTTGTATATAGCCTGTACTAATTCTACCATTGTTTCTGGGACTTCAAACCACCACAGTACTGCCCAGATCAGCTTTCTTGGAACCTTGTCACATGCTTTCTCCAAGTCTTTCTCCAAGTCTAGAAATGCCCAGTTGGACTCTTTCCTCATCTCTAGCTTCTTCTCAACTATCTGTCTCAATGCAAACATCAGATGGATCCTGATCTGAATCCAAACTGCTCATCTTCTGTCTTACATTCTACTATTCTGTGCATCCATTTATCAATCACAGTCTCCAGAACTTTCATTCAATATGTTAGGAGTTTGATGCCTCTGTACTGCCCATAGTTGTGGATGACCCCTTTGTTTTTGTACACTGGCACGAATATGCTTATTCTTCAGTCATCTGGGATATGTCTTTCTCTCCACACTGCTATTAGTACCCTCAGGAGCCATTTCTCCCCTATCTCACACAGCATCTTTATCATATCTGCTGTGACCTCATATGACTTCATTTTCCTTAGTGCTGTTCTTACTTCGTCTAGGGTGGGCTCCTCTTCTTTTCTCATCATAGTCTGTTTCTGGTGTCAGTACAGCTTCTGTGGGGTTTTCTTCATTCAGAAGCTGCTGAAAATAGTCCTTCCATCTGCCTTTGATGCCCTCTGGGCTGGTGAGCAGATTGTTGCTGGTATCCCTTATGAAGGGTGTCTGACTATCTTCTTTATCTTTCTGTCTTTTCCTTGAAACCTGATATAGTTTCTTTGTGCCTCTTACTGTGTCACTTTCCAGAAGTTGGTACAGTGCTTCTGATGCCCTATTCTTTGCTATTGCAACTTCTTTCTTAGCTTCTTTGTTAGCCATCCAGTAGTCCTACCTAGCCTGGTCAGTCATTTCTGTCTCCCACTTCTTCCTGTACTCCTTTTTTTCTTTTGATGACTTCCTGGATGTCTGCATTCTACCACTTCTAATAAAAATAAATATTAATATTGCCCACATCATTTATCTCAGGAAATTCATCAGTCTGTATTCTGATCTGCAATAATGTTTCCCTTCAATTAAGTTTACTTTTATAATTTCTTTCTTTAAGATTTTTACAGACATGATATATTATGCTAAAATAAAAGTTATTACACTTATAAATCATGCAAATATGTTTATAAAGGGCACCATTGCCACGTTATCTTTAGTTTTAATGGAATATATATGTTCTTTAATTATGGTACAAATCCTCTGTTGTCATGCCTTTATAAAAACAGGAACATTCAGAAGAAACAGCAATGCAAAAGTCTTCTATGGACAGATGCGTAATGCTTTTTAATTAAATTAGTTGTATCCAGTGAGACAAATTAACACATGGTCCTTCTAATATGTATCTACATTTGTTACAGTCCTCATTATATACATGTTCCTTTTGCTTTCTCCATATATTTAACTTCTATTTGTGTAAAATCTCTTACAAGAAATGTTTAAATTGGTGTTTGCCTTATATGAAAACTTCTGTTGATTTCCTACTCTCTAATTCATTATTGCTAAAAGAATTTTAAAGTTGTTTTCTATAGCACTTCTAATGCTTGATCTGTCCAATGACATATCTAATTGAAATATAAAACAAACAAAAAAAAAGGTTGAGTCAGTCCACCACAAATCCACAGAAGCAATCCACAAGCAATGAAGTTGTAACTAAAGCACTCGGCTTATTAAAATGAGTTAAGCATTTCCACCCCTGGCCTGAACTGCATCAGAACTGATTTGATAATAAACTCATTAATAGTTACATACTTTGAACTCATCATATGAACAATAATAATTAAAATTTAAAAAGAAGAACTGTATTGAATGTCCTAAATATTTTTAAATTGTACTGTACTACATGGAGCTTTTCTGCATGGGCCTCAACTGAATATGGGCAATTTCTTCTTGGTCAGAATTTCCTGGTAAACAAATGCAAAATAAATAATAAAATAAAATCTAAAACTGTTAGAAATTTTATAATACAATGTTTGCAAATATGGTCACCTGTACTCACACATAACCAACTTGCTATAAGATTAAAAGTATAGGAATTTAAAGCATATTTCATTACTGTAAATGTAGCATAGAAAATAGAAACTGAGTACCAACTCTAGAGGACACATTAAACAAACCTATGTAACACAAATAAGAAAATAAACCTTATTTTTCTAATGTAGCAGACCTGTACTTTTACTTACTGCTAATGGAAATATGGAAAACGGATAATGAAATTCTTGCACCAGACTACCAAATCATTTGCAATGATAGACTTATCAAGAATGGTGGAGGTATAGCCATTATCTACTCTTTCTCCTATACCATCACCCCATATACCAGTTCTATCCCTAACTTTAGCAATGCCAAAATTACTACAGCTCTACTAAAACTCAACAATCACAAATCCCTATGCATAGCCTCCTTACATATACCCCCTGGCAATAATATTCCAGTACTAGAAGGTATCCTCTCCTGGTTTCCCCTAACATTTAAAATGAAACCTATATCCTAGCTGACACTAACATTAATTAGACCACGATAAATACACAAACCCCACCTCACTCAGTCAACCTCTTCAGTTTCACCCAGCTAATAAACTCCCCTACCAAACCAAACAAAGATGAGTCCTTCAGAACCATCATTGACTGGATCCTCATATCCCACCCCAGCCTTAGCTCAAACTCAGGTATCCTTCCAGACCGTCTTAGCGGTCGCCTTCTTGCCTTTGCTGACCATCACCCTTCCCCTCTCCAGCAGCAACATCACTACATACATACTCGAAATATCTCCCATTTCAACCCTCAAACTTTTTCCAATTGTCTAAAACTTACTGACTGGACCCCCTAAGAAGCTTGCCCCTAAGTGACACCACTGCCTACTGCAGTGGTATATGCTCCTCTAAGAACAAAGTGAATCAAAGCCAATGCCTCCCCTTGGCTATCCAAAGGAACCAAACTTACCATGCTACAAAGAGATAAAATTTGGAAACAATATCAAAAAACAAACAAATCAACTACTTACTAGAATTCAAACAACTTCAAAACTCAGTAAAAAAACTAATAAGCAGAGACTGTAAACTATACTACTCCAAACTTCAAGCCAAACAGTCAACCAATCCTAGGAAATTCAGGGACACAATCTCCTCCCTACTCCACCCAGTTAACAAACAGAACCCCTACCCCAACCCAAACCTTACAGATCTGGACACTGCAACTCAATTCAACTCCTTCTTCATAGATTGCATAGCTAAATTATCCTCCTCTTTCCCCCACTCTCCTAACCCCAACTCCTCCAGCCGCCCCAACTCCACCAACCTCTTACACCCCTCCTCCCCCCTCAACTTTGAAACCATCTGTGATGACCGTGCCCTGGCCCAGCAATCAAGGAGTCTCAATCCTCGCCCCTAACACCAGAGAGGTCATCTCCTAGAAGAGAGAAAAAGATAACTAATACACACAGTAAAGTACAATTTCCCTTAAGTGCACACAGAGAACACAGTCAGTCTAGGGCTGGTTGCTCCCTTGCTCACCAGGTCCCTAATAAGACTCCCCACTGGCACAGCTATAAGGTCCAGGTCCCAGTCTAACTGGGCAAGCTAAAACCTCCAGTACCCTCTCTGTCCAACCAGTGCTTTGTGCCCCTGACAAGTAGCTGACACAACACACACACACTTTGAGATAAGTATTTATACAACTTCACAGACACTCCTGGGAAAGGCTGACACAGATTCTCTAACTGTGGCCCTTTACCCAGACTATATGGTAGTAATTACTGCCACCACCCAGTTAACAATATCAGCTACTAAAAGGCCCTTAATAGGGGTGTCCAATTATTACTGTGCAATATTAATATTCAATGGTAGTATGACTAACAGTCAAGGCTTACTTTAGAGTGGCCTATTACAATAACCTCTATAAATAGGCAATGTACTCTAGAGCTTATCTCTACACAAAACAGCCACAGGTAGAAGGTTTTAAAAATATTTAATAATAAATAATTAAAACAGAAAACAAAACTACTACACCACAGAGGTATCTAAGAGTTCAGAGATCACACAAAAACTTAAAATAATACAGTAGGACAGGTCTGATTTCAAAGAAAAATACCTAATTAATCTTTACTAGCTTTAACTATTCCTACAAGAAATCACAGTGCTAGAACTTACATGTGAGCACAAGGCAGAGTGCTGATAAGATGGATATCCAGATCAAAATGCTTTCAGTCTGTTGTGAGAAATAGTATTTAAACATTACTAACAAACATGTCTCTCAGGCCCTTCCCAAATTACATAATTTTTGACAGGTTTTCACAGTATTCATAGTGCATCATATTAACACCTAGTCTGAGGTCTCAGGCCACAAACTGCATTATTTAGCAATCTAACATCTACTCAGAAACATACAACAATGCAAGGCATTTTGCATATACATTCTAGCAGAAACTAGAGCATTAAAACACCTTCCACATCTAAATTCTGGTCATAAACTTTAGCCTTAAAACAATGGGCATGAAACCTTCATCTAGACACACTGGAAATGAATTGTAAAACATTAAAGAGATTCATAAGATCTTTTCAACTTTACAAGACACATCTGAAATACTTGGCTTGGTTTTCCTTACAGCAGATGGCAATGTTGCAACAATCTTGAAGTTCACATTTTACAATGTTTTCTTTCATTTAAAAACACAACCCTATATTTTACATTTATTTATACAGTTGATAGAATTATGTATCAAATTCTATTTGACTAGGCTGGCAGCCTTCACCCATTTCTCCCCAGTTGTCACACTATCGCTACAAGTGCAATAAAAGAATTACTCCTCCAAAAAAACCTAGTCAAAAAGCACTTGATAAGCTCCCATAAATCTTCCCAGAAATATCTGTTGACAGTATTGGCTTCCCCATTTCCATCTTAATCAATAGATCCATCCATGAAGCATATGTCCCTTCCATCTGGCACCATGCATTATCCCACTTCACAAAGGAGGCAAAAACAGTGACACCTAAACTTCAGATCTATAGCTATCCTTTCCCCACTTTCAAACATCTTGGAGAAATGTATGCATATTCAACTCATGTCATATCTGACTCATAACAACCTTCTTACCCCTACTCAACACGGCTTCCACCCTGGCCACAGTATCATGACTGCCCTACTATCCCTCCTCAAAACCATCAACCAAGTATGTGACACTGGTAAACTCGTATCTTCCCTGCTCCTTGACCTATCCAAAGCTTTTGACACTGTCTCCAACCCTTTACTCTGAGCTCAACCTCTCCACCCTAGTCTGGTTCTCAAGCTACCTCTCTGAAAGTCAACAAGCCATTCAATGGAAATTCTCAACCTTCCCCTTTCTGAACACCACCACCTGGATACCACAAAGTTCAGTTCTTGCCCACTACTCTTCAATATATTTATTAACAACTTTCACTGTGCCATCCCTCACTCCTCAGAAATCCAATACACAGATGATTCAGCAATCATCTGCTCAGCTTACCCCTTCTCTTACCTACTTCTAAAAACTCAATCAGCCTTCTCTAAAACAGATTCCTGGATGAAAAACAACCACCTTGCCCTAAACACTAATACAACTAAACTGATGATCTTTTCCCCCTCTAGAAACTCCCCAATCAATAAAAACTCTTTCTTTATACTCAGTAATAATAACATCCCCATCTTAATTGTATCCAGTACCAAACTCCTTAGTGTCATAGGTTCATAGGTTCATAGGTTCATAGGTTCATACTAGGCTATCTGCCCAAGGGCATTTATAAGCCTAGCCCATAGTTATGTGGCTTTCGCCACCCCTTTAGTTTGAATAAAAACTATGCCTATCATTTTGCTGTGCCTCTGTCAAGCAGTGACGCTGAAGTAATCCCTGGGGTATATCTGCAATCTCCCATCCATATCATTGATGAACATCTAAAATTTGACACCCATATCCAATCCACCATTCAAAAAAACAACCAAAAGCAAGGACTCCTATAGAGACACAACCACTACCTCTCCCCCTAACAAGGAAAACCTTAGCTTCCTCCTAGCTTCTTCCCTCTCTTATGTACGATGCACCTCTGCTAAACAATCTCCAACTTGGCCTACAATCCAAACTCGAATCATGCTACAACAAAATAATCAAATTTTCTACCAACTCCATAAACTTCTCCTACCACTGCCACTCTCTCCATACCCTACAAGGGCTCGAACTGCCCAATTACTCGATCTTGTGCAAACTCACCAACACCCATAAGCTCATCTACAGACCTTACAGCTGCCTCTCTCTCTCTACCACATTAACCAATTACCTTCCTAACCGCTCACTCAGGTCAGAAAACCAAAACCTCCTACAAACCCTCATGATCCCCTGGCCACCTCCTGCTTTCCTGGTCCATTTCTAAACTACGGAAGTCTCTCTCCTCAACCCTTCACAACACTCCTGAGCACGCCAAATTATATCTCTCTTTTTATCTCATTTTTCTACAAAATGGATATGCCCATCCCACTCTCCAGTATAACTCCTCCACCTCTAGCCACCAATTTTTCCATCCTCTGTTACACCTACTTCACATACCCTCACTTAACTATTGCTACACTCCATTATAACCTTACTGGACAGTCACCTACTGCACCTACCTTTACTGTCTTACATGAACTATAATCTAAGTTGTGAAAAAAAAAAGAAAAACTTCACCTGTAGTCTCACTTGTCTGTTCCAAGATTATATTACCACATTTATTTTTATTTTATGATGCGTTTTCTCTGAATATGAAAATGATTGCATAATTGTATGTCTGTAACTGTCACTGGAGCTTTTCCCCCTGAGCCTTATTACATTTTTATATCATGGTTATGTTCAGAGATCCTTTTATGCAAACTTTACTCTGTCTTGCCTATATAAAAGTTTGACAAAGATTGAAGAAAGCTAAATATATATCACTCCTTGTTTTACAGTGAAATCCTTTATCAAATTGGTGGTCACATTTTAAGCCCATTAAACATAATGTGGTACTGACATATACAAAAGGGAGTTGTGGGCAAGCAAAACACTTTGTCATGCCTTTTCTATTCTTTCCACTGTGTCTACTATTAATTACTTGATGTTCCAAATTTTCTTAAACAATCTTGCTCCGTTTGTAAATAAACTTTGGGTATTTCAAAGTAATCTCTCAGCCTCATTGTAATATTCATACAGCCTTCAATTGCTTTCTGTATAGTGCTTAACCATGTATGCATTAGGACTATACTTTTAAAGAATGGTTCTCCCAAAAAATGGCATCAGTGTTGTATACTATTTTTTTCCATAATTACTCTTTACCAATACCCAACAATGGCATAAATTAATATTTTCGGTACTGTGACATTTCATTTTTATATCATTCTAGAGGTGGGATGGATAGCCCATTTGCAGGAATATAAATATCAACTGATGTAATTCTTTTAATAAGGTTTCATCATCAAAAATAAATCTTCATAACCACACCATCTGCCACTTAATAATGCATCTTTTCCGAAAATGGGAGTGATTGCTTTGAGAGTGCAATATAATTATTTGGAAAAGTGGGTTTAGGATAATTGGTGAATCTGAATGTTTACTTAATACATCTTTATCAATAAAAATGTCCAATTATACAACGACCCCCCATTAATATTCAAAAATGTGCACGCTGATTGGTCAGCGTGCACGGTGTAAATCATAATTATAGTAATGGAACAAGGTCCAGTCGCCCGGACTTTTTCCATTACTATAACTCTTTTTTTACAGCAACGGAGAACGCAAGATCTCCGTTGCTTCACACTGTCTTGCTATGTTAAATGAGTTTAACATAGCGAGACAGCTTTAAAAAAAGCAACAGAGATTCTCTGTTGCTTTTTTTAAAGCTGTCTTACTGTGTTAAACTACTTTAACATAGCGAGACAGTCTGTAAGAAGCAACGGAGATCTTGCTTTCTCCATTGCTTTTGCCAACAGCTCTGATGTACTGCGTAGGCATACGCATGCGCATTACATCAGAACTGCCGCAGAATACCAGACAACTGCGGAAGGGCAGCAAGGAGGCATTATACAATGCCATTATTTAAGAAAAGTAATTATTTTTTTTCTTAAATAATCTCATTGTATAATAGCAATAACCCACTTCTGGGTGTGGGTAATGCTGGATTTACCCACGGTTGGCTTTGTTTGGCCACTGGGGCTCTGCCCTCATGACCAAACCACACCAACCGTGGGTAAATCCAGCATTACCCACACCCAGGTGTGGGTTATTGCTATAATAACCGATAATCTGAAAGGAGAGTGTATAGCTAGATTAAATAAGGCACTGCAATTTGAATATATCCAAGGAATTGAACAAACTATTCACTACCTCCACTTCATAGTATAAAAATAGCCATCAAGAGAATGTTGGCAGATTTTATAATACTTTTTATAAGGGGAAATCAAAATATGCTTTTGCAAAAACCACATCACTAAATTTGCATAATGGTAGGTGCAGGCTACCTCCCTGACAATGCCACTCAATTGTTGAAGATTTCCCCTTCAAAATAAATTAAATTATTAAATAATATAATTTCTTTAAATGTTAATATAACATTTAATACTGGACTCTTTAAATATTTACATTCCAAACTGTATCATGAAACCATTGTAACTCTTCACCGTGTAGGATTACGAAAAATCCACCACATCAATAGTGATGAAAATACTGCCACTGCTGTACAAAATCAATTGTTGTATTTCCCAGCAAATCCCAAAAATCTTTTATAAGTTGTTAAAATGATATAAAAAGTTCATATTTCCCATTAATGATTCCATTTATACATTATTCAAAGGTGCACACCTTATATGAAAGGATAGACAGTACCATCCAGGACCACACATTTGACTACACAGACTCTCCTGATGTACAATCTGCAATCTGCATTGTGTTTTCAGATCCTTGACAGCTATAGGAAGCCAAAAATATTGTGCTTAAAAAAACACCTTTTATATGTATCAAAAGAAATGACTGCTCTTCCTTCAGCAAAAAGCTAAAGACCTGCTTTCTATGTTCAAAGCAAGAGGTTCATTGGATACTCTCAGATATATCTTTTTACACAGTATTAAACCATAGATAAGTGTTCAGCAAATCCAATGGGGTACCATTCCTAAGTCAAAGTATGATTACGTTTTGTGAAATTAGTATTGTTTCAGTCTTTGATGTTAACCAAAAAGTGCTTTTCGCAGCACCAGCAATGTGCCCAGAAATGACTCCTTCTGCAATTAACACAGAGTTACGTGTATTGGTAGCATATCTAAATATGATTGTAAATTCTTTTTTACGAGATGTATTGTTCCTACTACTATTACAACTGTCTGGGTATCCTTCTTCTGTATTGTCCTCATTTATGCTTGCAAATCCTGGTATTTTAGGACTTTGTGTCTCTCTGTACATAAGACATTGTGATCAATGGGCGAGGCAAGTTTAATGATCAATGCTACTTTTGTCTTCATTTCATGGACTACTGTACCTAGTTTGCTCACATCTATTTTTCTGAACTGTTGGTAATGGGTGATCCCATGTGATATAAACATCATTCTCTACAAAGTTTTGTGGCTCCTGTTTCCAATGCTTCTCAGCTACTTCAGTAATATAATATTTTTACAATTTCCAATGCAGCAATCTTGACACATTATTATGCCTTTCAGTACACAGACCCTCTATCATTATGTTATTACACACAGCAAAAAGAACCTGCATTTATCAGTTTCTCTCACATGTTCAGTGGACTTGGCAAACCAAAGTGTATGTAGTCCACTATCCTGAGTCACCAATATTAACCTTTAATCTTTTGGTCACATTTGCTTCTCCTTGACCATTCCTGCACTCAGATTCTGATTGGCGTGAGGTTGTTTCAGGAGTTTTCTGTACTTGCATTTACATGTATGCCTTTTCTACATTTCTTGCCTTCTTATCTGATCTTTCTCGTTAAATTCTTTCTTTTGCATTTTTGGTACATTCAGTGCTGCCTGATTTTTGTTTTCTTCTGATTTGAATTCCATTCTAACTCAACAGCGATATGCTTCTGCTAAACTAAGCAGAAACGTCATTTAAGACTTATTCTCCTCATGTTTTAAAACTTTCACTATGTCTGGATCTTTTGAGGTCAGCGGATATTTATGCAGTCTACAATTGCAAATCTATACATGTAATAATTTTCAAGGAGGCCCATATCTCCTTCAGAAAAAGGAATATATTATCTTGATATACACTGATTTTACGTATCATTTGATAAACATGAAACATTTTCTTGTTTTCCTGTCCATCTGATCCAGTACCCTTTGAGGCCAGTCAATTACCCCAAAACTGTAAGTTAGGACAGGAAGAACAATTTGGTTAATAGCTTGGACTTTGTTCCTGGATGTCATGGCTGTTTTCAGTATTAATTTTAGTCTTTCTAAAATATTCCTGAGTTTTTGTTTGAATTTGTTCATGTTTTATTGTCGATCCTTCTTCAATATTTATATATTTCCACTTGCTCAAGTTCCTTTATACATCATCTGAGAAAGTGTTGATCACTTGCAGTTGTGCTTTCAACTCCTCATCTGATGAGAAGTCTTTACACTTTTTTGTTTTTTGGGAGCCAAATTGCAACCATAACCTTACCTGTTAAGCAGGCAGCTTAATGGGTTAAGGGCAAGACAAAAGAGCAGCAGTGACAAGAAGAATATAAAGAATATTCCCCTGTGAATTTTTATCATTGGGATAATAATTTGTCCTTCATCATGGCTTAGCTGCACAGTGGTAGATAAATGTTCAGCAAGTCCATTGGGAGGAGCTAAACCACTTTTACGACTGTTTTAATGTATAGTTAGTTATTTTCAAGACTACAGGTATTTGGACTTTGTACAGTCACTGAAACTAGAATACAGCATCTAATAAATTTCAAGCAAGCCACAGCACTGCAGAAATGGAAAGTGCAATGCTGCTCATTGTCATACGTCACATAATAGTTTGGAAGGCAAATAAAACACAAAATGCAAAGGGACTGTATAAAGACAATCTCAAGGTCCACCTGCAAACAGTGTAGTTCCCCTCACAGATGCCTGGGGATATTTCAAAAATATATAGCAGACATTATAGTTATCAGTTAGACCCTTAAGACATTCAGCAGTTTCCCAACATAAATAGTCCAGTCTACAGTTGACATAGTGAACTGCTTACTATTGTAGCTAACCAATTTAATCCAGATGGATTTAAGACACTAAGTGATCTGCACCAACTGATGGATATTAAGTGCAAAGATCTAAAATATATTCAATATATATTGGTGTAGGTATGTAACTGTATGTTCTAGATCAGAGTCTTCTTTTGGCTTTTCGGGGTCGCCACAGCGGAACTGCAGTCTGCTAATGATTGGCAGTTGATTTTTACATGCTGAGTTGCCAGCCCTAACGCACAACCTTCAACGACGGTATGCCCATTCACGCTTGTCTCTATGCAGAAGACTCTCTAGCTGAGAGACGAACCAGTCAGCGTCTTACTGTGAGGCGACAACGCTACTGCAGCACCACCACCGCGGATGTTCTAGATCACAGAATGGTACACTCAAATGAGTAATTGTTAAGCAAGCTAATGGCAATAAATTATGTCTGTCAGGTAAACTTGTATCTTTCCTAGGTATAAATAAAAAGACAGTTATGCTATTAATGTCAATTTCATTGTATCAGGATCTTTACAATTGTGCTATGATAAGACAAGTGTATAATGACACTAAAATAAATAAGCATTCCACAAAAAGCCTCAGCATATAAACTACTCTATTATTAATATGTTCATAATGCATTAGTATTACTTTTTCAGGCTGTGAAAAGTATGTTTCTTAGAATACACTATTACCATACTCAGAAATCTGCTTATCAGCTAATATACATACTTTAAAATTGTGCTATATTTATCAGTATAGACACCATGTGCATAAAGTAAAACAGTTATGCAAGAGATACCTGAATTAATACTTTTCTTTGCATTGTCAAAGAAATCATTAACAAAATATGTCAGGCTTTACACTGAGAATAAACTTCATAAGAACTTATTTGCTGTTAACATTTTTATTTAGTATCATATATGATCTGAGGATAGTTCCCCACTTGCGGGGGAAATGTAGAATTTTCTATTTATAATGCACAAGAATATACATAAAGTAATCCAAATGTGGTAGCATAGTCATGAACTACATTGCTGTTGAGTAAATTAATAACAATATTCAGTGTGCTATGAAGGGGACACAATGCCCAGGAAAAGTCAGTAGTCCAAATACTTGAATATAGCTACTGCTAACTTTAAGAGCTATCGCATATGCATTTTACATATGATTTTACCTTCTTTGCAGGTGACACACTGTTTAAAATTCAAGTAAAGAGGCAGCATCATAAAAAAAACATAATACTGTATAGGCTTTTCTGTGTGTCACAGTATATTTCACTAGGAACATCCTTGACTTGGATACAGGGCAAAAGGATTTTTTTTAATTCCTGTATTGCCTTTCAAAGTCTAGGCTAACATTTTACCATCATATGAGGTACGTGCAACATTAAGTTTTAAGTTTCCTAGAACTGTTGTGTTATTCTTTGTACCAGCCATTATAATATACTGATTATATTCAAAATGTAAAGTAACATTAAATACATTACATGCTGTCATAATGGCAGAAGGTCTACAGTTTCATCTATCTCAGCAGGAAGACTGTGAATCAACTTTATTATTAATAAGGCTCACTAAGAATCTACAGGCTCCCACTTCCAGAATAACAAGCTCTGAATATATAATTTCTTCTTATTAGCTTGAAGTAAGTGTAAACCCTAACTGTAAATATAAAGAGTTATATTTTGACTTTGTTAATATACTTCCGTCATATTGTAGTTTTACTTTTCTTGCTATTTTTCCTTCCCACATTAATAAGTTTCATGGGCGTCACAGATCAGTAATATGGATTGCCTGTTTAAGACAGCTGATCGTCTGTCATGGGAGCAAATTATATACAGATTTTCACATCATACTACCTACAGACTGCATGTGCAATGTATTATATTCAATTTTTAATGAAAATAGAATAATTAAAGTGCCAGAAGATGTGAACACGCAATATTGAGGCATTTTAAATATGTTATTCAGGAGTTTAGGGGAAATTCTCTAACTGTCAGCTGTTAGTAGAACACAACGGGAAAATAAGTAAGTATAGTCTAAAAGGTGTTTCTGTATTTTTTTATTTCACTTATTTATTGATCATGTAAGCCTGCTAGGTAAAAGTATTCCTTATCCAGGGTGACCCAAGAGCACTGTCCGAGTAAGTGACTTGCACAGAGTTACATAGTAGGCAAATGAAGGTGGAAGGAATTCATCCCTGACTCTAGGCATAGGAACCTGCTCATTAATAGCTCAGAGCTATAGGCATAGGAACCTGCTCATTAATAGCTCAGCGCTATAGGTATAGCAACCTGCTCATTAATAGCTCGGAGCTATAGGCATAGGAGCCTGCTCATTAATACCCCAGAGCTACAGGCATAACAACCTGCTCATTAATAGCCCAGAGTTATAGGCATAGGAACCTGCTCATTAATAGCTCAGAGCTATAGGCATAGGAACCGACTCACTAATAGCCCAGAGCTATAGGCATAGGAACCTGATCATTAATAGCTCAGAGCTATAGGCATAGGAACCTGCTCATTAATAGCTCAGCGCTATAGGTATAGCAACCTGCTCATTAATAGCTCGGAGCTATAGGCATAGGAGCCTGCTCATTAATACCCCAGAGCTACAGGCATAACAACCTGCTCATTAATAGCCCAGAGTTATAGGCATAGGAACCTGCTCATTAATAGCTCAGAGCTATAGGCATAGGAACCTGCTCATTAATAGCTCAAAGCTATAGTCTACGGAACTAAGGATTAAATTGCGCAAATACTTTAGAATACAAAGTTTGGTAATGAATAACAGAAAGAAATAAGGTTTGAGTTAAATATTCCCCATGTGCCAACATTGTCTACACTGAAGAATATTATCCTACAGGAATTTCTGCATGGACCATATATAACATCACACAGATCAATGAGAATGTTTTGAAAGAACCTGACCAAATATTCTAATATTCATTTCTGGCACATGGGAATGCATTTTATCTATCTATTTATCTAGCTAGCTAGTGCTCAATATATTTGTCTAGCTATCTAGCTGTCTGTTTATCACTTCCTCTTGATTATTTAATTTGCATTTGTTTGTTTATTCACTCATTTATTTTAACTAGGTAGAATGACTGGTCTTTGAGTATGCTACAGATTTTTTTAAATATAACTATCGTATAAATCAATACACAATATCTCAGCAGAAGAGTTATAATACAATATTTTACAGAATCACAGTGGAACACTAATGCACAAAATTACAGTAATATTATATAGATAGCATTCTGATACACTATATAACATTTAAAGCATTTGTTGTTGACATATGGAATGCACACTTACAATTAGTAACCCATAACACAGTATAACAGCGAAAACCAAAACTATACAAAATAACAAAGTGCTGTTGGAATATTGCAAGGAAGCACAAAGCACATACAAGCTGAGTAAATAAAATAACTTTAATCATGACACATAAAGTTAAGTGATTTCATTCACTTAATAGTAAAGTTCATCAGAGCAAAATAATCTTTCCATCTATCCCTTATATAAATACCTCCCTCGATTAGCTAATACATCATTTAACTAAAGTAAACAGTAAGAGATTGCAGTGTGCACTCATTGCTGACTGCTCAACAAATACTGTGACCATTGGGTACTTTCTTACAGTTAACAGCATTTTTCTAGATGACATGGTGACTAGTGCTTTGGCCTTTCTCTTGGATGGTGGTTTAAGAGGCAGGTGATCGGGGTTCTTTTCATGGGTTATCCATCAGTTTGATTGGTTTTATATTTGGCATGGTGGCATTGTTAAACTCCTTTGTGGATCTTTACTTTCTTTATGTCCTGTGGCTTGCGTTGGGTGTTTTTGTGTTTATGTGCGTCTACGGTTCCCCATAGGTGTCATTTGTCTCTGTTTATTGGTACGGCCAGTTGCTTGGTTGGTGTAATTTCCAAGCATGTGCCCTTGCTTATTCAGTTCTTTTTGTGACTGGTCCTGTTGATGTAGGCATTTATAAAAAAAAAAAAAAAAAAAAAAAAAGGAAAAGCAGAGGGGAGGAAGACAAAATGCTGTAGTGATTGTTTAGACATGATTTAGGGTTTATCATACAAGTTTTTCATATGCATTAGGATACCTTCACAATCATTTATATGAACCTTCTTTCATTAGGTCTTCTGCACTTGTGGTTCAACTTTCCTGCTGGAGTCTGTTTTTTTTTTTAAATCAGGATTTGATTCCTGCCCTCAGGATTCCTGTCTGATGGAATCGTTGTGTTACAGTGTCAGGAGTTTAAATATTTCAGTGAACAGCTTTCAACAGTTTTTTGTAGAGACATCATTAAGAAAACAAAACAAAACACAAAAAAAAATAATATATAAAGATTTTTTTAGCTCTGATTTACCTTATTAAAAATAGTATATAAATCTTTGTCATGCCTCACAAACATAACAGAAGAAATCTGGACAAAGTCTAAAATAAAGGCAGATTGGAATTATTTCTCTTGTAGACTTAGAAAGTTACTGGAATAACAGGATTTATGTCTGTGTGCATTTTCTGAAAGAAAGGTAGTTTGAAATGAAAATGCATGGCATTGTTTATTTCAGTCTTCAGTGATTTGCCAGAGCAAATATATTCATAAAGAACAGATGAAAATATGAGGTAAAAAGCTAGCCGTTTTAGGAAAAGCTGTAGAATTCATAGGTACATAGTTTCATAGGTGTATACTAGGCTGCCAAACACTAGGGCCCTTATAAGCCTACCCATTCAACCCAAATGTGACCCACAAATGACAGTCTCTGTCTATCAGAGACATAGGAGCCAGACTAGGGTTGAATTTCCAATTATGAATCCATTGGTCCAATTTGTGCTTAAATAGGGATAGGGAGGAGCACTATTTCACGTGGATGGGGAGACTGTTCCAGAGAATGGGAATTGTCTGAGAAGCATATCTGTCTCTCCAATATGTCTTATTTATGACACAAGCAATATTTAGGTCTTTTAATCTAGTAGTTCTTATGTTTATTTTGTGGCTGTACAAAAGGTTCATTAAAACACAGTCCAGGGATGCCTTGCATGCCAGGCAAAGGTCATCTCTCAGACGTATGCATGATATTGAATAAAGAGACTGAGCTTTGAGGTGATCAGAGTAGCTCACTGTGTTTACTCCTTGCATTCTTTTTGTAAGGAGCCTCTGCAGATATTCCAGTTGCTGCATGTGTCTGATCAAGTATATACCAATGGGGTTACTATAGTCTGTGGTGGTTTTGATGAGGGCCAGGTACGGTGGTATGATGACCTCTCTGGACATTGATGCCATGCCCTTGCTTATAAGGTGAGCAACATAGAAGGATTTTCTTACTATCTTGGACACATGTTGGTTAAAGTCTAGGTTACTATCATAAGTTCTCAGATCTCTGACTAGTGAAATGACTTTTAAGGGTGTTTAATTGATGATATAGTTAACATGAGTGGCAGACTACCCAAAAGGTGCTATAATGCATTTATTGGTATTGAGTTTTAAGCATGGACTTGGCATAAAGTATTTGTCTGTATTAGACCTTCCTGAAGAGTATTCTCATCTTGAGGGTATTCTATGACTGCTCCCTGTTTGTAATCAACTGCAAACTTGGTTAGCCAGAGGACTTTGACATTGGCTTTGACATCCAAGAAACAGATGCTAAAGAGGAGTGGTCCCAGCACAGATCCCTGAGGAACTCCACTGGTTACCAGTCTCTTTGTTATAGTGGCATTACCGATTCTAACCTCCTGTGTTCTATCAGTGAGCCAGCTAGCTACCCAGCATATGTTATAAAGGGGTTTATGCCTAGTTCCATAAGTTTTTTGACAATGCCAGTGTGTGTGTGTGGGGGGGGGGGTACTCTACAAAATGCTTTAGCAAGATCTAGGTAGGCAGTATGCATTTTTCCCCTCATCCACTGCCTTAGTGACCTTTTTAAAGAAGTCCACCAGATTCATTAAGCATTACCTTCCTTGCAAAAGCCAAACTGGGATGGATTCAATGTCTGGAGGTCTCCTATATCCTTTTTAATAATTTCCATGATAGTTCTTTCCATAGCTTTGCAAATAAGACTAGTTATACTAATGGGTCAGTAGTTTCCAGGAACTGTTAGAGGTCCTCCCTTATGAAGGGGAAGGGCCATCACAGTCCTCTATTCACGCAGCTAAAAGCTTGTGTTAAGACTATAGTTTAATGATGACTATAGGGGTCCTGATAAGTCTTATTTTTGACTATTCAGGTGGCATCCTGAGATGTTATTAGGGTCCATTGAGGTCAAGTTCTTGGCTTTAGTGAGTGCAGCCAGTGATATGTTCTAGAGTTATAGTTGCAGGGGTTATGTTTGAGGGTATTTTTGGGGAGATGGTTAGGGGTGCAAGGAGGGTAGAGCTGGATCTAAATATGTCTACTAACAAGTCCATTATATCATCAAGCTCAGTGAATGTGGCATCATTAATCACCAGTTCAGCTCATTGCTTTGTTCTGCCCTTGAGATTTCTGACATAGCTATAGAAAGCCTTATAATTATCTTTCTAATGGAAGGCTATCTTAACCTCAAAACTGGTATTGCTTTACCTAATTAGCCATCTTAGTTACCTATTTACTTTGATGAGAGAGTTTTTATCCTTCCTGATTTTTGCCATAATTTTTCCCTTTTATTGTACATCTTGTTTAATTCAGGATGCCAAAAAGGCAGTTTGTTTCTGGGGATAGTCCTGGGCTTTCTTCTAGTAGCTACATCAGCTTCTGTGCATCCATTGACATGGATGCACAGATTTTTTGACAGTTATTCAGCACAGGCTGCTGTGTTCATAGGTTCAAAGACGTTTACTAGGCTAATAACCACAAGGGCCTTTTTAACCCTAGCCATGAATCCTAAATCTCTGACAAGTTCTCATACCCTGTAAAAGTGTAAGCATAAGCAGAGACTTGGGAGAAGAAACATTTACAACATAATGCTGGGAAATGAATCATTTACAGTCTTCCTGTGTCCATTCGAGATCCAGGTGCCAAACCAGGGCTGAATTTCCTGTTCCCCATCAAGTTGTCCAAGTTACACTTGTATTGGGTTAGGGAGAAGGGATAGTCTCTGGGATATATACCTGTCTCACCAGCAAGTCCTATTTATGTCACAGGCAAGGTTTAAGTCTTTAGAATGGGTAATTCTGGTGCTGTTTGTTTTATGGATATGCAGGAGGTCCATCAAAGTGGGGTCTGAAAATGTCTTCCATGCCAGGATTTGATCTTCTCTAAACAGTCTGTAGGAAACAGAATACAGGGATAGGGCCTTGAGGTAGTCTGCATAGGATATGTTACTTACATTCTCATGGTTTGCAGGGGCATTACATTTTGACAAACCATAACTTAATAAAGATAATTTGTCTTGGACTACTTCCTAACTGTTATTGATTTTAATGGAATTAGAGAGTTGATTTTAACTTCAATGGAAGCAGGTCTATGGTCAGACCTTAAGAGGGAGGACAAAATCTGGGGGGGAGGGTGCATTCTCCAATATTTGTGAGCACAAGGTCCAGTATGTTGGAGCCTCTAGTGGGTGTATTCACTATTTGGTTAAGGGTGCTTGTCTTTACAAAGTTCAGGAGTCTCTTTGCTATAGATTTGGGGCCATATAGGACTCCCAGTCTATAGAGAGGCAATTAAACCTCCTATGATTAAGGTGTTAGGTTGGATTGTATGTTTCTCCAGTAGGTCTAAGTATGAATTTTGAGCTTCTTGGCACATTGAGGGTGGTGTATAGCAGGCTAGGATATAGTACAGGATTTTGCCTATGGTGATCTGCACATGGAGGAACTCCAGCATGTCTTCCTGTTTGATCACCCTAGAGGTATACTTGTTATTGATGTATATTGAGACACCTCCATCTTTAGTCCTTGTCTATGCAGCTACTGGTGTAAAACTGTGGAAGGCACTGAAACCTTGCACTGCCTGGGTATTCTCTACTGCAGTAAACCATGTCTTTGTAGCTGTACAGATGTCTATTATTTTGAGAGTGAGTTTTCTGCTTTTTTTTTAGGCTCCTAGCATTGAGTAGTAACATCTTGATGTTCAGTTGAATAGATTTTGCTATGTTGGTAGGTTTGTCAATTTGGCATTGCATAAAAAGTCACTATGGAGTGGATAAAATTTTCGCCAGTATTTGAAAGCCTAGAGGGGAAAGCCGCAAACCATCTTTGGCAATGCAAAATTATCTGTTTACCATTTCATCCCAAAATGACAAATATTGGCTACATTTAGAATGACATCAGGAAGACAGAGAGTTTATGAAGTCATTTTATGCTAATACTGTGACATCATCCTCAGTTATGCTAATATGCTGCTCACTGCTAGGCTCATACCTGCCTCAAACATGTACCTTCGGATTCTGCAAGCCTTGCACCATGTGCAGGATTAGTGCAGGAGCTCCAGCAGGCAATATGTCTGCCGTGCGATCCAGGAATAACCTGTAGCGGTGTGCACGAGCATTCCTGCACTAGTCCTGCATGGGACTCAGCCCCTGTATGCAAATTACCGCATTTTCAGGAGAAATCCACGCAAATGAGTTGAATTGTGATCCAGGAAACTGGAAACTGTCCATGCAGGACTAGTGTAATCTGCAGAAATGTATTCTGCCAGTAACGGAGTACATTTATGCAAATTACAAAATAGAGCCATGACAGCTCCAAATAAAGGGTGGATATCATGTATAATGCATGCCAATGGCCAACTATAAGGCCATTGGCATGGAAAACACTTGGAAAAAAAAATCAACTTTTATTTATTTATTTTTTTTAGCCGATCTCGGCTGCGCAAACAGGATCGGGGGGGGGGTAAGAAAATAAACCTAAAATAAGCATTCTAACTAAAATCACTATTCTGCCATTATATTCATTGGCAGGCAGAAGACAACATGGCCAATGATTAGCGGTTGCTATGGGGGGAGGCTCAGTGTGGGATATGTAACTATGCATTAGCAGGCAATCCTATGCAAATAAGGGGAATGATAGTGAATTCCAGATTTCCCCTGCATGCTAGTCAGCTCCCAACAATGTAAGCACAGGAATAGCTTGGTGCAAGCCTAGGAGTTAGCTGACATCATAGGTGAGGTGTGCCAGGCATACTGAAAGCAGATTGGAGCCCTGTGGCTCAGGTTTGCTCCAAGCTTAGCACAGCTAAGCAAGGGTGTGTGTCGGAGGTTGCCTAGCACTCTTTACATTGCCTAAGCGGGTGTGCATGCCACGCACTGGGTTTTAAAGAAAAACAAAAAAAATAAACCAGGAAATAGCAGCTGTGTGCACATTTGAGCACTGTGTTTGTGCAGCATGCCCACGGGATTAAACAGGAAGGCAATGGGAAGGGAAAACAGCAGTAGGAAGGTAATCTAGGAGAACTAGCATAGCTGGCAGGTGAAATGTATCAGAATCAGCCAATTACGCAGGCAGCAGACCAGCCCACCCTAGAACACTAATATAAACTATGCAATGCCCTCTGGTTTTTCCCACATACTCTTCAACACCCATGTATACAAGCAGGGAACTTTTAACAAACAAAACAACAAAATGATAGGGGCTGCAGCAGGCATCATACAACAACATGTGAAAGAGGCTGAGGGTGGTGAGGATGTGAATGCTGTTGACTAACCCACAGTGAGGAGATGGAGAAGAGTGTACAGACCCAGGGTAACCTACCAGAGGCTACATGAGCTGTAAATAGTGGAGCACTATAGGTTGAACAGGGACCTCCTACAGCAAATTGTTGAGCTGTGCCAGCCACGCCTGACACACCAAACTAACAGAGGGGAATCCATCCCAGTGGATAGCAAGGTATGTGTAGGCCTAGGATTACTAGCCACAGGTATCTCCCAAAGCCCAACTGAGGATATCATTGAGATCTCACAGGCATCAGGATCCAGAGTATTCCACCAGTTCCTGGATGCCATGTCAGCACATGTTAGTGAGCATGTATATTTCCTCAACACCGGTAAGGTGTTGGTCAGCAATATGCATCTCTTCCACCAAATAGCAGGATACCCTGAGGTAGTGGGTGCTATAAACTGCATGCTCATATGTATCAAAGCACCACCCGGTGATCAGGGTAGGGTCGATATCAACTGCAAGGGCTTTCCCCTCCATCAACTGCCAGGTTGTGTGCAATGCCCAGGGCATTATAATGAATGTATGTGTTGGCTGCCCTGGAAGCTATCACGATTCCCACATCTGGCATCTGATGCATTTGTACCAGAGATTTGCTGATGGGGACATCCCTTAAGGTCACCTAGTGGGGGATGCTGGTTACGCACTGGAGCCATGGCTGATGACATCCATCAGAAATGCACACACACCCAAACAAGAATGCCATAATGAAGCACACGCACGGACCAGGCTTATAATAGAGCATGTGTTTGGGATGATCAAGTCACAGTTCCAGTGTTTGGACACATCTGGTGGAGCCTTGCAGTACTCACCAGCTACATGTACTCAAATTGTCATCTTATGTGCCATGCTACACAATATGATCCTGCAGAAACAGCTGCAGCAGGAACAGCACAGGGCAGAGCCACAAAGCCCCCCACCAATGGCAAGGCCTGCACAGGCAAAGAGTGACTTGGAGGAAGAACAACATGAACCGGCCCCAGTAGGCAGATGGAAGCATGCCCATATGCCCTGGCCTTGGCAAAGAGGAAACACATATCACATTCACTGACACAGTAGGGACCCAGAGAATGACACCTCTCTCTGACTTGCACATACAGTTAAAGGGATGGCAAACATGATAATACCTGTGCTCATCCATGTATAGGGAGTGTACTATATGCATCCAACATATGCAGCCCTCCAGCACCATCCTCAGTACTGGCACACCCACAAGGTAAGTCACTCAACCTACCAATTGCCAAATGGAGTAGAATGTGTTGTTACCTGTATCTATGGTATAGATGTGAGCATGCAAGGGAAACGGGTGGCTGAATGGTATGCCAGCAGATAGTGGACACCTATAGTGGCACCATGGGATCTGTAACAAATACTGGTGTCACCACAGTAGCCAGTACTACACAGGTTTACAAAACCCACAGCAGGAAATGTGCTGGGCCACATGTGTGTCCTTAATACTCACACATGCCAGTCAGGGAGATTCACATACCCAACAACAGTCTCAGCCAGCAGGACAGGTGCAGCCAAACACAAACAAAGGCTATGCTATGGCCTCTGAATGATGCCTATGGATAACCTCCCCCCCAGGCCTACACAGACAGACTACAGCAGGTCAGGCAGTGGGATGTTAATTGCGAAGGGTAGGAAGTCAGAAACTAATATGTAGGTCAATCAAAGCTAAGACCTGTACACTGATATGCCTCTAGTCAGCATGATAGGTTAGCATACAGAATGAAATGGAGTACCTGACATACCAGTACACTCATAGCAAATGTGTACAAGTGTCAGGTGTGCCCCTCCCATCCAATGTAGAAATGTAGAAACAGCCAGGTGTGCCACCCCAATCCTGTGTAGAAATGTAGTAACAGTCAGGTATGCCCCCCTAATCCTGTGTAGAAATGTAGTAAGTGTCAGGTGTGCCCCTCCCAATCCTGTGCAGAAATATAGAAACAGTCAGTTGTACCCCCCAATCCTGTGTAGAAATGTAGAAACAGTCAGGTGTGCCCCCCCCCCAACCCTGTGTAGAAATATAGAAACAGTCAGGTGTGACCCCAGTCCTGTGTAGAAATGTAGTAACAGTCAGGTATTCCTCCCCCCAATCCTTTGTAGAAATGTAGAAACAGTCAGGTGTGCCCCCCAATCCTGTGAAGAAATGTAGAAATATTCAGGTGTGCCCCCCAATTCTGTATAAAATGTAGAAACAGTCAGATGTCCCCCTCACAATCCTATGTAGAAATGTCGTAAAAATCAGGTGTGTGCCCCCCACTCCTATGTAGACATGTAGAAGCAGTCAGAAGTGCCCCTTCCCCCAATCCAGTGTAGAAATGTAGTAACAGTCAGTTTTGCCCCCTCCCCTAATCATGTGTAGGAATGTAGAAACAGTCAGGTGTGCTCCCCCCAACCCTACTTAGAAATGTAGTAGCAGTCAGGTGTGCCCCCTCCCCAATCCTCCATAGAAATGTAGTAACAGTCAGGTTTGACCCCCTCCCCCAATCCTGTGTAGGAATGTAGAAATGTAGAAACAGTCAGGTGTGCTCCCCCCAACCCTACTTGGAAATGTAGTAAAAGTCAGGTGTGCCCCCTCCCCCAATCCTGCGTAGAAATGTAGTAACAGTCAGGTCTGCACCCCTCCCCCAATCCTGTGTAGGAATGTAGAAACAGTCAGATGTGCTCCCCCCAACCCTACTTAGAAATGTAGTAACAGTCAGGTGTGCCCCCCAAACCTATTTAGAAATGTAGTAATGGTTTGGTGTGCCCCCCCCCTATCCAACGTACACACATTGTAACAGTCAGGTGTGCCCCCCCACAACCCTATGTAGAAATGTAGTAACATGTATGTGTAGGTATAATACCAGTGGAGCACAGTTGCCCAGAGATGCCATGGTAGTGAGATAGGTTGCAGCATTTGCACAATATGCAGGTATGTGTGTGTTAGGCTGGTGTGTGTTTCAAATTGTGTGAGAGTGGTCAGTATGCATGCATGTTGAGGTAAGAACTGGTGACCATTCCCCACTACTGCTGATGACAGGGACATGTCCTCACAACTGCAATGCCAAATACAATTCCCATCAGTATAATATATGCTAGCAGTAAGCCATTGTAAATGTATGGTGGTAATATGTATCACCATCTGAAAGACTGAGATGGCATGGCTGTTGGGCTATATATACAAACAGTACACAAGGGAAAGTTCCCCAGACATACAGTATATATTGTGTCACTGTGAAAAGGAGACACCCTTGGAATTTTACATACAGGTATGCATCACATTATCTGGTCCTGTAGTAGGGGATACCAGTGTTGTCTGCCCAAACACTTGAGATCACAAAGGAGGTAGGACTGATGTATTGGGAAACAGCTGATGTACCTGCACATGCTAGCATAACTGGAATGCCACATGCATATCTGTGTGTCAGATGCAAGTAGTGTCCATAGCACACATGCACCCAGCTCCCAAAAACACCACCCACAGGTACTTCTCTGGTTGTATCCCTGCTGTGGGGAATGGGTACAATATAACCTCACCGGTATATGGTAATAGTGAAAGAGTGTAGCATGCAGTGCAGGGTCCCATGCAGGTGTGCCCCCAGCCATAGGTAGCACCCTGCCAGCATCCACACCACCTGATCAAGACTGATAAAAGGTATTGGCATGAACACCTATTACACCTAACCTGTCATCCCAGGGGAATATACAGTATGGTGGTTTGAGACCGTAGGATTTACAGAATGCAACGGCCTGCCACATCTGGCCAGCAGCAATACCTAATGGCCCACAGGCCTCTGCCAAAGGCCTGTGTCTTACATGTACTGCCAATGCATGTTATGTCATGGACACCCAAATAACAACATAACACACTCCACATAAGCCATATGCAAGGCCATGTGGACAAACCACAGTAACATGTCCTCCATGTCCCACTACATGAACTGTGGACCAACACTAGCACACACCTGTGAAGGGGTGATAACCTTAGGGAAAGTATCAGAGAATGTAGGCATAATGCATGGAAGAAGTGAGAATAACAAAGGGGGGTGGGAGCATGGGCAGCATGAAATGTGCAGGGTCCGACACAAAGCTGTGTGCACACACTATCCCTGGCTTCAAACACATAAATGGGTGGCTACAAACCTGCCCGTACACCACAATAGGGGTAATGTCCTGACCCATGGCCCCTGCCTCTGGGTAACCTATGCAAATCTGTACAACTGTAAGGCATTGCCACAGCAAGATAAGGCCATACTGTCATGTGAATGGATGTACCAGTATGGAATCCTCTGCCAGCACTGTATCAAGGTACTGAACTAGATACACAGACCCATCAGCAAGTGTCTGCAGCTCCCTCTCAAGAATGACATAACTTATCATGAATATGTAGATGTCTGCCCACAATATCGGACACAGCTGCAGTCACCCTTGTCCCCCATGACATCACTGTGAGCAAGAATGTCCACCTGACAGTACATGAGGACAGAAAACATCACAGTGTGTAACAGTATACATGTCTGAATATCCATGCTAACAGAATTACCATGCAGCTGAAGCAGCACAGACACAATCACCTATAGTACACACTATCCCCTGGACAGTTAGTCCCCATATTGCCAAATGATCGACAGATACCCTGCAGAAACAGTTTGCTTCCTGTAGATGTACAACACAAAGGTCTGCACTGGAGTACAAACTACCTGGAATCGATCCACACATTCAATACAGAAGGGCATACTGGGCATGCTCACACACTTTGAGAAATGAAGGCAATGTCAGACAACAACATACTGAAAGGTCATACTGGGCATGCTCACACACTTATATGTCTGCAAACAACAGTAGAACATACATATCTGGCAGTTGCAGATATTAGTGCATACACTCCTCAGTATGCACCAGTCATGCTTTGCATGCACAGTGGATAGGAATACAGACATATATCCAAAGACAACACACTATAATAAGTCAAAAGTAGACATACATAGATTTGTGGAAGAGAGTGACTGTGACAAGGAGCCATCCATTATGAGGCCTGTCCCAACCAGCACACAGCCAAATGGCTACAACTACATGAGGTGTAAATGTCACTCACTGCAAACATTAGCCACCGGTATCTGTCAGCATTACAGACTATGTGGTGCAAGTGCTAGCTGTGAAACATGACTGTACAAGGAAGTAATCATATGGCAGCTGTATACACGTACCTGTGAAATATAACCCTGCATATGCCCTCATATGGTGTGTCAACCTTTAGATGAATGGGTTATGGCTCATGCACATATACTGCCCTCCCATAGCCCTACTATGACAAGCGTGCTGAGGTCATCCACTTTGAAATACACCTTTGGGAAAGGTGCAGCCCAGTAATCTCCATGGCATGTCCTATAACTGCATACTGCTGTAGTGTGATAAACTAGTTAGGTAGGAGTTCTAATCCCAGACATGACAACTCTGTGTGTGTGTGTGTGTGTGTGTGTGTGTGTGTGTGTGTGTGTGTGTGTGTGTGTGTGTGTATTTGTCATTTGTATCCTGTATGGTTGTGAGTGTGTAACAACTGGACTCAATGTGGAGCGGGTTTTGCAAATTTCCTATATGGTGGCCCTAGTATATATCACAATGTCCAATGTACAGGGATAACAGATGTTAAATAGCTGAGAGGCTGGGGTGCAAATCCATACACCTACATGTGACATCAAGGCCAGGTGAACAATGTTAGCAACCCATGTATTACCCAGAGAACACTCTCAACCCATGTTTCATACACAAACACAGTTGCCTAGGCAACTGCCGCTATGTTGGTAGTACCCTGCATATTGCCCACTGATAGTAACCATGGTGTGATTGCAATGGGCTACAGAGGGCATGGCACCCAGTCCATCAGTCCAATAGGCACATACATGCAGACAGTGCACCTTCCCTATGTTCCCCACTGGATACCTGTAACACATGTGGTGCCATCAAATGTGACCCATAAAGGACATACCATGCCTGAACAACATGCCCTGAATGGACAGATGCCACTGACACCAGGGAATACCTGTCTCATGCTATCAATGTAGGTGCAGGGTCAACTTGCTGTCCATTAACAGTTCCCACCACATGAGGCCAGGACTGGAACATCTGATAATAACAATCTGAGTACACAGCATGAGCAGACACCCCAGGTATGGTTCCACATGTCACTGTATATGCATGTGGGAGGTGTGCACATCTCAGACACCGTCCATGTCATGGACTATTGAACACATACATGGCAAATAATGCACGGAATTGGCCACAGGCAATAGTTACCCAGGTGACTGGATGGTGAATACAATATCTACCTGTGTGGGCAAATCCAGACACTACACCCCTGAGCCACACTGCAGACCATTGTCATGTAGCCTGATGCCAAGGTATACCCATCACCTAGCCTTGTATAGCCATCTGGCACAAGTTGACCACTACACACCTGTGAAGCAATGCACTCATGCATGTCAGTACTGGCATCCTGTGTCTGTGTGTGTGTTGTATGATGCCTATGGCCACATTCACACTCACTACAACCCCCATTGGCATACTGAAGCATGCTCTCTGATGTCAGATACCTCCACATAACCTTTGCCCGTATAACCTCTGTATGACCCCTGTGTGCATGTGATACCTGCACAGTACTATGTTGTGGCAAGTAAACTAGTGACAAGTTGTATTCCTGGCCATGCCAAGTGTGTCGATGTGTGTGCATCCCTGTGAAAGTGTGTCTGTGTTGACACTGACACCTGTTCATGCAGACAGGCATGTGTACTACACCTACCGTATAGCTACCATATCACTGTTGCAGATGTCACTCAGCATCACATATACGTTTGAAGGGCTCCTCAACATGTAACCTATGTGGCACATCCAATAACTGCATAGACATGTGATAGCTCTACATAGTTGTCAGGGGTTTGATACCCTGTACTTATAGGTGTGTGACACAAACATGCTTAAGTTTTACTTTCCCACCCCTCCCTGACTTATCTGTTCCTTTGTCTGCCTCTCTCACTCCATCTCTGGTGGATGTGGAGACTTACCCTGCTTTGCTTAGGCAGCAGCATGTGTATTGTACGTGATGCTCATGATCACCTGATGGCCTCTTCATGAATTGCAGCCCTCCTCTAGCTGATTGCTTGTGGAACAGGTGTGGTAACATTCCCATAGCAAATTGCATGTAAGCACACTCCAATATCTTGGAACAGCATGTTGGTGTTGGGCCTTTTCATTCACTGTGAGCAGGAACTAGATCTGTTGTTTGGCAAACAGCATCACAGATGGATTGGGTATGTACCTCTAACAACATACACTGTGGAAACAGGCCAACATACAGGAGGGGGTGTGCCTGACTTGACTACAGACTGTAAGTGCTGCTATAATGCAATCGGAGTAATGCTGGTTTAACAGGGTATGTGTGGATATGGCTGTCCTACATGTTTTAATACCTGTCATGTCAGTGCTATGTTTATGAGGAAACCCCCATCTGCAGGGTCATCTGCAGACTGGGTAGTGTGTGGTGCTTTTTGTTTCTTGTGTTACCCACAGAACACCTATCTGTGAACTGCAAAAGGTAGTGTGAGGATTGCAGTCTGTAGATGGTGACAGCCGTGAGAGTAACTGACTTCATATCCCTCATATGACATATGTTGCAAAAAAAACTGTTACAACAGTAAATGTATGATGTTATTTATTTATTTATTTATTTTATTTCTATTTTCAGTTTGATTACCAGGGAAGTCCACTGGGCCAGAACGTGCCTATTTTCAGTGGCGGCCTGGGGAGAAAAGCTCCATAAGCAATACAATACAATAATGGTTACATGATGTTAAAAGTAAAATACTTGTATAAAATTCATACAGTCAGGAAATGCAAAATGCATAAAATGTACATCATAAAACACAGTTAACAGATAATAGAGAACACAGTTTACAGGTATTTCCATTCAGCGCAACATGATCAACTGTTTGTAATATAAAGATCTGAGGTTTCTTGTGTTTTTACATTAGAAGGGTTGGCAGTTAGCATGCAGATGTTTTAGTTAAATAAGGTAAAAAACTTGCTGTGCAGACAATAGAAATACTGTGATATTTACAATATTTACATACTTGGAGTCAAGTGAGAGAAATTGCTTAATCAATGACTGTCAACTTAAGTCTATTTTAGGAAAATAGAAATAATAGTTCAAGGGTAGAGTGGAGCAAGGAGTATGGAGAGCTCATTGGGGACATTCGCTTGAATTTATGTAGGGTATAAGCAGGAACATTTCCGTTTGGATGACAGGTATGAGAAAAGCTGGGTCTTGAAGGTTTCTGAGTTTGGTATAGTCCTAAGTGAAGGAGGGAGAGAGTTCCATTTCTTACCTAGAGAGAAAGAGAGTAGAAGCTGGCCAGCAGGATGTTTGGGTTTGTGGATAGAGATTAAATTTTGCTGTTCAGATCTCAGAGATCTCTTTGGGATGTATGCCGGAAAGATGTTTGTTAAGGCTGGGCATTTATCTGGGTAGAATATTAATTTGTGAGCGGTGGTTAGTTGAAGATAGTCTAGGTGGTTAGAGAGTTCTAGCCAGTTGAGTGATTGTAGAGTAAGGCAGTGGTGAGTAGAGGTTTTGGATTTAGTTGCAAATTTAGAGATCTTATTATAGCAAATTTCAAGTTTTGAGGTGTTGGAAGAAGACAGATTAGTCAGAAGAGGGGCTCCATATAGTAAGGAAGGTAGAAGGTAGGTAGTTGCCAAGGTATGCCTAGAGGAGTTGGAGAGAAAGAGGTTATTTCTATAGAGCATACCTAACATTTGGTGGGTTTTCTTTATGTTTTGTTGTATGTAGATATTGAATTTAAGGTGTTCATCTATGGTAATGCCAAGAAGTTTTGCAGAAGTGACCACTTCTGTAGCAGTGTTGGTTTGGCGTAGGACTTTGAAAGCATTTTTGTCATAAGAGAAATCCCTGGCGGGAGGGAAAAGTACTATTTTAAATTTATTTGAGTTGAAAGAGATGGTTTTGGTGCATCCAGTTTTCAGTAGTAGAAAATGCTATTTGGGTTTTAGTCAGTAGTTCAGGAAGGATAGAGGTGGCACAGACTAAAGTTGAGTCATCAGCATATTGGATAACTGTTGTATCGGGGATGACAGTGTGAAGGTTATTAATGAAGATGTTGAAAAGCATGGGTCCAAGGATGGACCCCTGGGGAACACCGATGGGTGTTGGCAAGAAGGAGGAGGTAGAGTTCTTCCATCTGACAGCTTGAGATCTGTCTCATAGGTAACTGGAGAACCAGGATAGAGTATTAGGGGAGAGATTAAGGGTGGCGAGATGAAAGAGAAGGTGTTTATGGGAAATGGTGTCAAATGCTTTAGAGAGATCTAGCAGTACTGTGGATACTAGTAGTCCAGAATCTCGGGCTCAATTGACTGTTTCTAGGAAGGCTAGTAAGGCAGTTATGGTGCTGTGGCCGGGGCAGAAGCCGTGTTGGGTGGGTGTTAGGAGTTGATTCTGGGTTAAGAAAGGCATAAGTTGGTGGTGGACAATTTTTTCTAGAATTTTCGATATTGGAGAAAATAGGGCAATGGGGCGGAAATTGGAAAAATTGGTGTTTTCGCCTCCTTTGTGAAGAGGAAGAATGTAGGCTGAATGCCAGAGTTTGGGTATGTATGACTCTTTTAAGGATCTGTTAATTAGGGTACTAACTGGGAGAGAAATACCATCAGCAGCACATTTGGGGAAGGAGGAGGGTATGTTGTCAGGGGCATTAGAGCATGGCTTTAATTTGGATATGAGCCTTTTTATAATAATGGTTGAAACTGGTTTGAGCTGGAAATTAAGGGGACAGTTATTAGGGTTGTTGGGTGTTGAAGAATGAGAGTTGTGTGGATTGTTGTTTGGGAAAGTTTTGGTTAGGTTAGCTATGGATTCTGTAAAGAATGAGTTGAAATGAGAGCTCAGTTCAGTGTCAGTTATACTTGGGTCAGGGCAGGGATTATTCCTGGACCCTGGATGGAGAAGTGAATTAACTTATTTCCAGAATTATTTTGGGTTCTTATTATTGTTGAACTGAAGCCGATTGTAGCAGTTTTTTTTGTCCATGGTGATTAGTTTTTTTTACATGGTTACAGAGTTGGGTGTATTGGAGCAAGGTAGTAGGCATTCTATTTTTCTGGTAAAGCTTCCAAAATTTGTCCCTAAGGTGTATGACTTCTTTTGTTTCTTTGGACAGCCAAGGAGCAGAATTAGCTTTGACTCATTTGTTTCTTAGAGAGGCTAGAGAGTTAAGAGTATTTAGGAAGATAGAGTTATCACAGCAACATGTCAAAATTGGCCCTATGTTTGTGCCTCCAGCCACAACTCTGTCAACCTTTGTACATATGTCTTGTAGTAAGAGGTGTATATGTGCTGTACATATTTATTCTCCACACCTCTAATTAGCAATTGCTCGATATCTACCACCCCAATAAGTCAGTAAGTAAGCAACTCTATAAACACTCTGTGGCCCAAGCTTGGAATAAACTTCCCCTGGACATATACTCTATCTCTCACACTCCACTATTTAAAAAAAAACTTAAGACACATTTACTCATCTCCAGAACTTGTCCCTGCTATGACCCTACATAGCTCTCCCCTCCCCCCACACTCACATCACTCTCAGTTGATCCTACTCACACTCTTGACTCTCCCTCACTTGCAAAGTAACAAAGAATTTGTCCTGAGGAAAAATATATATATATATATATATTTTCAATTAATTTTTTCTTACAATTATAATCTTCACATGTAGTTGTTTATTCCTTACTATTGTTTGTTATTATTGTTTGTAGTACTTGTTTTCTTACTGTAATCATATATTGTACTTTCTAGAGCTTTTATTCTCGGGTCTCCACTGAAAATGGGACAAAATCCCAGTCGAACTAACTCGGTTAACAAATGTCAATAAATAATAAATAAATAAAATTATTGACATCATATCTAATAACAAGCCAGTGAGATATCAGACTGCTACACATGTTATGTATAGTTGGGATTATATTTGATGACATAATCTGGACATTCTGTGGTTGTGTGTACAGTACTGAGATCTGTATACTTATGGTGATTGTCGGCAGTGTGTGTATTGTTAATATGTACATTGGCTTGTGTACAGACTGTGGTAGATGTCTTTGTTCTTGGTCCTGTTCTATCTGATGTTACATGCTGCTGCACTGCATATTACCCTATCGGCTTACATGTTTGCAGGGCCAAACACAAACATGTCCCATACCACAGTCAGGCATTGGACCACACTGGGTAGCTTAGTCCACATGTCTTGCACTAAAGTATCCTGTGTATACCTCTGGACTGTCCATTGTGTGTCAGACTGTCCACATATATTGGCCATATCTCTGCTGTAGTCCATAGAAGCATTATTGTGCTAGCAGTGGTACTGTACTATGATGTCCTTAGGATGTCAGTCAGTAGCCAATGGCGCACATGTTAGAAGCAGATGTGACCTCCAACACACACCATGTCTGTGAAGACAATCCCTATTACAGTAGTAATAGTCTACAAATATACCTGCACTACGACTTTCCCTTGCACTATGAAGTTGGGACTATTGAGGCTGAGCTAGGGTACCACTCCATGTTCAGGGCATATGGTGAACATATATGTATATATTATCCATATATCTATATAGATATATACACATATACATATCGACATACATAGATGGATATGTATATATACATATATATATATATATATATATATATATATATATATATATATATATATATAAACACTCAGATATATACATATACAGAGCAATGTATGTCTACACATATACAGATAGAGATACATATGCACATATACGTATGGATATCTACATATATATTGATAGTATTCGGTATATCAGAATAGATATGTATGCGCATATAATTATAGATATCTACATATATACCAACATAAATAGGCATATCTATACACATAGGACGTGCATACATATATAGCTATATATACATATATGTAAATATATATCTATATATATATATATATATATATATATATATATATATATATCTGTGTGTATGTGTGTATATAAATATATATATATATATATATATATATATATATATATATATATATATATATATATATATATATATATATATATATATATAAATATATATATATGGGTCCCCTACAGAGGACCGACAGCTCAGAACACCAGCACCCACATCGCCAACACCAAAAGCCTGACACATGAAATACCGACAATGGGAAAATGATAAGTCTCCATAGTGCGGCATGGAAATATTTGCATTGCTGCACTGTAGTGCGATCTCAGAGTTGGTATATTAAAGTTACGGGTAGTATGGGGGTTCATAGCCCCCCTGCTAGCAGAAAAAAGGAAATGTTATTTTCCCTTTTTTTGCAGTAATGCTGTCGTCGGTATTTCGTGTGTCAGGCTTTTGGTGTCAGCGATGTAGGTGTCGGTGTTGTGAGCTGTCGGTCTTCTGTAGGGAATCTATATAAATAAATATATATATATATATATATAGATATATATATATATATATATATATATATATATATATATATATATATATACACATACACACCTATATCTAGATATATTTATATCTATCTAAATATATATATATATATATATATATATATATATATATATATATATATGTATATAAAGAGACATACACATGGCCATATATATGTTGCACTATACAAATGTGTATACAGACTAATGTATGAGTATACATGTGTATGTACATGTACAGATATATAGACCTATTATATGTATATAACCATATTCCTGTCATGTGTAAACCTCACTGTTGTGTATACCCTTCCAGATGTATCTCACCATATGTGTCTGCTATGTGTACATTAAGATAAACCAATATATGTGATGCAAGTGTCATATTAATAACAAGGACTACACAATTTAGGAAGTAAAAGCAATTGTTCAATACTACTCAATATGTGTATTGACATCTATATTGGTAAAACAACAGCTGTCTTCACAGTGGTCATGGTGTAGTGGTTAAGTGTTTTGACTTTAGTGTACATGGTCCTAGCTTAAAGACCTGCAAGTGCTGTTCATTTTGTGTTTGGCCAGAACAAGTGCTGTCGGATACAGAGTGGTTAAGGCAGTTTTGATTAGCTTTATGCATGTTGGCATGGTTTTGCGTGAAGCTAAGCGGTGCTAAGCTATGGGTAAATGCACTGGTTCTTACTCAGTCTGCAAATCAGCTCAGCTGTTATACTGCAGCATTGTTGATACTTGCTAAGCATGTCTTCGCCCTGGTAATCAGGTCACACTATCCAGTATGATAACATAGCAGGGTAATGACATCTGTAATAAGTGTATGTAATGCCATGTACAAAACATGTGCCTATGTGCTGTCATTACAGCACATAGGCACATGTATTGTACATGTGCAATACGTGTGCCTATGTGCTGTCATTACAGTAGCAAGGGGTGTGAGTGTCATGTGTAGGACACAGACATAAATGAGGTCTGCACAGCACTGTTATCCACTTGACTGTCTTACATACAGGGGTAGTAGCCTAGGATACAAGCTGTCACACTGGCATGTAGTGTATCATGGCAGTGCTACTGTTGACAGTGCTTACTCAGGCAAGAGCAGAGTGCTAAATCTACTACTGGCAACAGGCACAACTGCAGGCATAGCTGGTCACTGAGGCCTCCCTGTTGTATCACTGGTGTGTGAGCTGTGTCACAGTATATACCCCTTACTGGGTAATGATCCATCATGTGGAATGTAACTGTAGACTATCGTCTGTACAGCACATGTTAGTGAGAGCTTCTGACATGTACTTATGGTATACACATTGTTGTCAAATGTTTATCTGTCAACATACTCATCTTACTGCATAGCTACTTGCCAAGCTGATGACTGTCAGTCCCTGTATAGATGTGCAGATGGCAGGTATCCAGCTGGGATATGTACAGGCAATCTAAGCTTGATTGACACTGACATGTCTGCCCAGTTGCGTACAAACTGCCACATATAGGAGATGTCACCCTGTATGCACCACATGCCATGGGTACCTCCACTACACTACCACAGTCAACAGAACATGCTTGGGTACAGGTCTCCATCACAGACACTAACCATTTGTTGAAATGCATGTTGTATACATGTCAACTTGATCACCTCGGTGGCCATGTGCAGAAGGCACCTGGAGGATTGGCTGATGCATGTCATTCTCACCCTGAGGGTCACCACAGTAGTGGCTGTTGATAGATTGCCTGCTGTCACCTGGCAGTTGGCAGGATACCAGTGTACACACAACCCCTACACAACCCATCTCCCCTTAAACAATAGCTAGGTACACAGCTATGACCACCTGCAGCAATCCACCCCTGTACTGACACATGTGTACATGTGCATGACTGAGTATAGCAGTGTCTGTGTGTAAGCACACCTGTACTTGGGATCTCCATGAGGGCCTTCACAACCAATGCAACACCCATTGCCATAGTCAGTCATGGCTGCTGCTGTGAGAGACATTACATGTACCCTGTTAAGCTCCTCCCCATAACAGCTACAAGAGCCTTGCAGCACCAGCACAACAGTGTTTTACAAATGGGTTGATAGGCATGGGATACCCATTGTGTTCTGGCATGTGTGTGTAGTTGTGCATGTCCATATATCTGTAGGGTACAGCATTCCGAGGCCACATACTCCTATTACAATACCCATTGCCACACAGTAGTAGAGATAGTGTTGTTGATGCCCATAGGTGAGGTATGACAATGCAACACCCTGCTATGCATGTGGCATGTGCATTAGATGCATATCGTTGCAGTACCACTATTGAGGTATACTATACGTTGTATCACAGTCACAGCCAATGTGTGATGGTGGGTATGGTAGAGTGTCATCATGGATTTCAGGGTGTACAATATCCACTGGGGGATGTGGTTGCTGTGCACGCTGTCATTATGCCAAGATACACATGGTATATGTCCCATGTACCACATTATGGTTACCACTGTCACCGTCAACCATACAGGTTACTGATACCACAATCCAAGCCAGTTATGCATGTGCTGTGTGCAGGCTACCTGTAACACATTGGACACATGGTCAAGTTAGTTAGCAGTGATAGACCATGGTATCTTGGATGTGTTTCTGCCTGTTATGTGCCTGTTAATGTGCATATGAAGGTATGTCACACTACGTATTGTTCATATACACCTATTACATCCCCCATTAGCATACTGTACATGTCTGGGGATGTTCTGCATGTAACATGTAACCTGGGACACACCTCACCCTAAACACTGTGTGGTGTGTGTAATGTAAGCCACACACTTCAGTATCACTACATAGCTACGTAGGGGTCTAGTCCTAGTGTTGCCAACTAACAGTGTGCACTTATGTGTATGGGTCTACATCAGGTTGCAAGGTTTACACACCCCAGTGGGTCACCTGTCCATGTGGCAACCTGTGAAATGTACCCCAGATATGTCACAGCCATGGTGTCACCATAGTGCCATACCCTGTTGTGGAATATGACTGCTGACCATCCTTGTACTGACACATGTACACCTACAACACAAATGGATAACATTATAGAGACCACAACTGAGTATTACTAACAGCTATAATGCATCATTGCTGGATGGCTACACTACCTGCCATATATGCATTATACTTTACTCCTTACAGCATGTTACACTGCACTACTGTGTTACACTGTAGTACAGTCACAGTGTTCATCAGAACCGTATTAGCCTGTCACTGCATTGATGGTATGGATGATAGGGATGTGGCACAGGTATCATCATATGCACAGGATGTGATGTCAGTTTGCCAAAGTTCGAGGGTGGGCCACACATTTGACACAATGTGTGTGGGTGAGGGGTGTACTGCAGTGAGCTGGGCATAGTGCTGTGGTGTGTGTAGGAATACGGTTGCCCTAGGTGTGTTTGTATAGTGTGTGGGTATGCATGCACACAGTTCTGCCATCTGGCTGCCCTACATAAGTGTTTACGGACATCTGCAGACCATACATGGCAGGGTGTGCAGTTCACTGCCTCTGGCTACGGACATGTGGACTGTGCCTGCCAGGGGTTCCATGGGTGCATCCAGGTACAGGCCTTGATGTGCTACTGATGACAAATGGGACTGGCCAGGATCACGTGCACATGGCCTGCTGTGGTGTGGACAGCACCCCCCCACACACATTGCTGGGGCTGGTACTGCCAATACAGGAGCCCTTTGGTGTCCTAGCACAACCACGTACTCCCACTACACGTTCAAGTATGGACAGACCACAGTCAATAAGGGCCATCATCTCACCAGACCGTCTATTCATGAACTCCCCACTCTCACAGGTGAAGAGAGAAGCTTCCTCCTATCCAAGTAAGGAAATGGGCAACACAGGAACCTTGTACTAAAGTCCGGAAGCCAGCAAACCTGAATTCAGGACTATTCTAGTTAGAAAAGGCGGGAAACAAGGATATTTTTTTATCTTTTTTTAAGGACACATAGCAGGAAAACACAGTAAAATGCTTAACACAGACTAGCGCATTTGAGTGAGTAGCCACAACAATTAAATTAAACAACAACGGACAATATTCAAGTGCAGGTAGCAAAAAAATACAAAAACAAGCTTTTCTAAGTAAAACAGCAGTTTCAGACTCGCTTTTCAGTGAGAATATGCAGTCACTAGAGTAAAGGCAGTAGAAAATACTTATATCAAGTAGCAGTCACTCTTTTTCGTCTCTCTGCTGCTAGCACCACTCTGCAGGACCACGAGGAGCTTTTGCTGAGTTGGAACAAGCGCAAAAACCGCACCAAGTGTGTTTTTAATCCGGGGACTTGAAAGAGCTAGGAATTAGCCCAAAACAGCCAATAAACAACTTGTTTCTGGGCTGAGACCACTGTTCCAGGGACAGATAGGCTGCTCAAAGCTCCCCACTCTCACTGGTGAACAGTAAAGCATCCTCCTATCCAAGTACGGAAATGGGCAACACAGGAACCTTGTACTAAAGTCTGGAATCCAGCAAACCTGAATTCAGGACTATTCTAGTTAGAAAAGATGGGAAACAAGGATATTTTTTGTTATTTTCTTTTTTTAAGGACAGATAGCAGGGAAAACAGTAAAATGCTTAACACAGGCTAGTGCACTTGAGTGAGCAGCCTCAACAATTAAATTAAACAACAACAGATAATATTCAAGTGCAGGTAGCAAAAAATGCAAAAACAAGCTTTTCTAAGTAAAACAGCAGTATCAGACTCACTTTTCAGGGAGAATATGCAGTCGCTAGAGTAAAGGCAGTAGAAAATACTTATATCAAGTAGCAGTCACTCTTTTTCATCTCTCTGCTGCTAACACCACTCTGCAGAACCATGAGGAGCTTTTGCTGAGTAGGAACTGTAAGTTGCCTGTCAGGTGCCTGGATCCACCACATAACACAAGCACTCAGGTCACTCCAAAGCAAGTACAAATATGACTCTGGTATTGTCCATGCTTGTGAGAATGACCTGAGACGTACCTCCCTGGACTACATGAAAAGAGACATAGAGGAGCTCTCTGATCATATAGCCCAGGCAGGTATGACCCTGACCTTGAGTAGCATCTTACCCTCACCAAGAATGATGCCACAGTATAAAGAAAAAATGATCAATTTTAACAATTGGCTAAAATATTGGTGTCATTCAAAGGGGATCTAGTGTCCGTCAGCCTGGGATGACATGCTCGATAACCAACGTTGCTTCACTAGGTACGGCTTGCACCTATCACCCCTGGGCTTTTGGATACTGGCTAAGGCTCTTGCCACCCCAATAGTGCCTTTTTTTAGGCAAGGCTCAAAAGACAAACCCACCTCCATAGACAACACAAGGAAAAAGAAACTAAGGGTAATGCTGCTCAACGCCAGAAGTCTATACCTCAACATGCACGCACTCGAGGCTCTCCTCAGTATGGAGAATATCAATATCTGTGCAGTAACAGAATCGTGGTTCAAGGCTCCCGAGAGCACCCCAGCACTACCAGGTTATACCTCATACAATGCTTTTTGGCCCCAAAACTTGGACCGAACCACAAAAGGAGGGGGAGTATCCATATTTCTCAAAGATACCCACACCTCCAGGTTAGTGGCACTGCACGAAGCATCGGAGACCATCCATGTGCAACTAACAGTGGGTAAAACTGCCTTTCAGTTTGTAGCCTGCTACAGACCATCCACCCAAACTCAGGAGCCCCACTCGGCTTTCCTGAGAACACTGGAGAATATGAAGGTCTCTCCAAACACCATTATATTGGGTGAGTTCAACTACCCAAACTTAGACTGGGAGCACTACTCAAGCCCAAACACCCTCGCCCAATGGTTCCTAGAATTTATAAACTCAAATGCTATGGAACAACTTGTCACCACTCCTACAAGAGTGGAAAACATGTTGGACCTGATCATCACCAACATGGGGACTCTAAGTTCCATACCTGAGGTATACCCCTCTTTGGTAAGATCTGACTATAAATTAGTCTCACTGGACATCAATATCCCGTCCCCACCCCTAGCCAAGGAAATCACGGTGAAGGACTTCTCAAAAGCAAACTTCACACTTCTCAAAACCAAGATGGAATCCTTCAAAGCCCCCGGGCCAGCGGAATATACGGCCCAAACCGCAGAATCCTTTACAATCGCATTCTATGGACACCTACAAGAATGCATGGATTGTGCTTTCCCAAATAAAACCAAGACTCACTCCTCCAAAGGCAGCAGACCTGTCTGGTGGACCCCAGCCATAAATAAGCTATACAACAGAAGGAGAAAGCTACTACATGATAGAGCAAAATCCCAAAAAGGGAAGGCATCTCTGATCAGTACTAGCAAGAAACTATGATCTCTCATGAAATCATCTAAGGCCAGCTTTGAAAGAAAAATTGCATAAGATGCTAAAGATAATCACATGGCCTTCTTTAGTTATGTCAGGAACCTGGGTGACAACTTCCAGATATGCTCGGAGTTAGTGCAAAATGAGAAAAAATACACTGAACCCACAAACATTACCAACATCCTGGCAGACAGGTTCAGTGCAAACTTCTCCCCCTTCCCCCCCAAAAGAGCAAATGTCTATCCCAACAAAGTGTAGCCTCCCTGACATCACAGATGCCCTCTCCAAAGTAAACAACACAGCATCAATGGGAACAGATGGTGTCCCGGGCTGCATCTTACATGAGCTCCAAGATGAACTGAACCCCCACATAAAGTCACTGTTCAATCTCAGCCTTACTACAGGATATGTACCCAAGGAATGGCATAGAGCAACAGTGGACCCAGTCCACAAGGGTGGTGCCACAACGGACCCCGGAAACTATCGCCCTTTAAGCCTGACTAGCCTGGTCTGCAAAGCTATGGAGCGTATCATCATGGAACTCATAAACAAAGACATTGGGAACCTCCAAACACTGGATCCTACCCAATTCAGCTTTGTTAAGGGCAGATCTTGCCTCTTGAACCTGGTCAACTTCTTTGAAACAGTCACCAAGGCCATAGATGAAGGGAAGGTAGTCCACACAGCCTACCTGGACCTCGCAAAAGCCTTCGACACAAAACCCCACTCGTGCATCATAAATAAGCTCACCAGCTTAAATATCAACCCCTATGTTACAAGATGGGTTGCAAACTTGCTCAGGGATAGAACCCACATGGTCAGAATTGCAGGTGCCATGTCAGACTCTAAACCAGTTACAAGTGGCATCCCACAGGGCTCAGTCCTGGGACCTCTCTTGTTCGGTATATATTTCTCTGAGGTACTGGCCAACACGGGAGGACTGTGGCTGACCAAGTTCGCAGATTACTGCAAACTGGGTGCCATAATCGACTCGCCGACTGACACACACATCTTCCAAAGGGGTCTCACAGAGACGGATAACTGGTGCCAGAGCCATGGCCTAAAGCTAAATGCCAAAAAGTGCATAGTCATCCTCTTTGGAAAAAAACAAAGTGCCCTCAAATTACCACATAGGTGGTAATCCATTAAGTACGGAAGAAGTAATTAGGGATTTGGGGACGCAAGTAGATAGCAATCTCTCCTTTGACAATCACATTGCCAAAGTGGTTAGAAAGACCTTCTATATAGCCCACCTTATCACGAAAGGGTTCACATCTAGATCAAAAGAGGTCATTGTGCCCTTCTACTCATCACTCATCAGGCCCATAGTTGAATACAATGCCCCATTTGGGATGTACCTTACCCGACACCTGCAGCAACTGGAAAGACCCCAAATGTACCTCACCAAGAGGATCAAGGGACTCAAACAGATGCCCTACTCAATTAGGCTAAAGAAATTCCAGCTCTACTCAGTTGCTTACCGCCTACTCAGAGGCGATCTGTGCCTGGCGTATAAAGCCATGTCCAACCCAGAATTAACGGATATGTTCCACCTCAGGAAATCCAAATCCCTTAGAGCTACACGCTCCAGGGACTTAAACCTCAGCACAGAAATAAATAGGACATGCTGGAGGGACAGATTCATATCCCAGAGGCTCCCCTCATTCTGGAACAAAATCCCAATTCATGTTAGGCAGAGCCCCTCAATGACCCTCTTCAAGAGAAATCTTGACGAGTGGATGGGAGATCGTAGGTTTACCCCTGGGATCTCTTCGGTGTCCCTACTAGACAGAGGCACAGTAAACTAACCTTCAAAGGGCTATTCTTCTGTGACCTACTATACAGAGGCACAGTCAACTAATCTAAAAGGGTGGCGAAAGCCAAACACACTCTGGCTAGGCTTATAAATGCTCTAGGGCAGATAGCCTGCTATCAACCTATGAACCTATGAACTCAGTTAACGCATGGATGGCACCAGCCAGTTCATGAGCGTTGTCACTTGCAGATGTGAGAGCAGCCCTCTGCAGCCTTAGGCCTTGTCTGGTGTAATGTTCTCTACATGTCTGCACCTCCATGACAGCATGAAACATGTGCCTGCTGGTAACAGCTTTGTCACCTCTGCTAGGGACATGATGTCCACTAACCCTACCACAAGCACTCTGGAACATCTGCCTATGTGGTGCCCTGCCGGACATCTGGTTGTGCCTGCTGCGACCGGACACAGTAGATATGGTTATCACACTTTCCTGTGCACTGCCACCAAATGCCAGCTGTCCCTCCACAATGGCCACTGGTGAAGGGGTATGTATTGTATAGGCACTGAAACTGTGTGCGGGATTGGGGTGGCTAAAAGGGGAATGTCAAATGTTGGTACAGTGTTGGCCCCTGACAACCCCACCTGTGCCTCAACAGTACTATCAACGTCTTCGGTATCTGTATGGACACCAACATCAGATTGCATGCAGGAGGGATCCTGACCCACCTCGCCACTTGTGGGAGAAAACAATAAATGCACTTTAAAACCTGTACAGCATTGCCTAACAGTAGACACACACACGCACACACACACACACACACACACACACACACACACACACACACACACACACACACACACACACACACACACACCTCAATAATCCCTAGCTGTCCGTGGCTTTACAGACAGTCTCATGTATATGTCCATGTAGTACCCCATCCTGCATCATACTTGTTAACATACACACATTGATACCACTCATTAACATATCAGTCATCTGAATGCCTACACAAGTGGTCACAACACAAGATCTGTTACTACATTACTTGCCTGGCCTGTGTGTAGTGGTTTTACATAGCCTCACTGTTGTCATTCGGTATGCACCCTGTGTATGTCCGGACATCATGAGCATCGCCCCTATATGTGTGGGCTACTATGTTCTATCCATAATATCACACACTGGTGTGTGTATGTAATGCTCAGTACATGCCAGATATGCTGCTCAGCCTGTCATGCGACAATTGTAATATTTGGATACACTCTCTGGTGTTGACTAGTACTTCCCTAATGCATCTGTAGTGCTGCATACATAGGTTGTAGGTGAACTCTCTGCTGAATGTGATATTAAGGGTGTACCTGGTGTTTACCTTCCTTCTGAATGACTGTTCCATGCCACAGACCATATTATACTATCAGCTGTCCTGTGATTACACACATGACAAGTATTCCTGGTGTGTAATGTGGCAGTCCATGTACATGTACTATATGATCCCAGAGGGAAGTACTGCTGTATGGACACCCCACAATCACACATGTGCATACATGGCCAGCATCACAAACACAGGCACATGCACACAAACATCCTACATGCATAAACCTCCCTCCACTTCACCAGAGTGACCCTACAGACAAACTAACTACTCACCAGGATGTGCACACACACACACACACACACACACACACACACACACACACACACACACACACACACACACACACACAGCTGAGGTTGCACAATGATAATAGACACAGTCCTCCTATTACCTCTCTGTCAACATGCATAACATATGGTACCCGACAGCATGCAGTGCAGCTATAGTCAATCCATGCTGGCAACAGTATACATGTGTGTGATGCATGTGCTGTGTCACTAGGTGAAGCCACTTCCCCTGGATACCACTGTGACCATGAACATGGTATTTCTGTGCACCTGTTCTGTACCGTGCCATGTACTGTGCACCACACCTCACAGGTGTACAGCCCATTGCTAAATGTGTACTACTGTGTCAGTTATGTCAGCTTTAATGCTCACAGCCCATATGTTTTCCAGCAACACATACCTGGTATGATATATGAACAGATGTCATTTGTGAATGCCTGATATCTGATGCACAGCTCTCAACCTCAGCAGACCATGTATGACCAATCCAGTACTCTTACACTTACAACCATCAAAGCATACCATGGCTATGGGGGTACACACCTTTATTGATATGACGCACCCATCCCTGATCTGACATGGGACCACATCACCGTATATCTTAGCAGTAAATGAGCCTGATATGTGACATATGTCCTATACTTTCACATGCAGTGTCAACGGAATGCATTAGGTGTGCAGATGCTGAATGTGATGCATACACACTGCGTGGGCATGTTGGTGCACACCCTTATTATGATGGTTTGTTGCACCTCTTGTGTGCACTACAACAGTCACTACTTCTGGCAGGAGTATACCAGTGTGGGCCATCTGCATTTGCCAGTGTATGTTCAGTCTGCCCTACCCATGTCCCCTATTCTGCATGATTTCAAGGTCTACTTGTGCCCATCACTTGGTGTTCACACACACTGCCATCACTATTGCTGTGGGGGTAGGTTTATGGCTGCCACAGGTCCTGAACCTGACTATGTGCAGATACAGCCATTCTTAACATCCTTAGGATCCCTGCTGCAGTGCAGTAGTGTGTCATGCTGACACCCCTCCTGCTTCCTTCAGCCTTTTTGCAGATGCATGACAAGTAAGTTCTACATATGTGTGTCACTTTGCAATGTCCCATACACTAAACAGTACATGTTACAGCCTAGTCCCAACTGATAATGTGGACCGCTGTAATGCCTTATGCCATAGTATATCTCTGCAGCAGTTGCCATTGTTCTTCAGGTATATACACTGGTGTTGCACTGTATATGGGTGTTGTTCCAAATATGTCCCTACTGTAGGCCATGTCTCCCACCATTATGTTACTCCCTGTGGACATATTCCGCAATGACAGGATGTTAGTTATCATTTAGGTGCCTGACATACCCTTCTGATACCCCATCATGGCCACCCCTGTAATGCTGTGCATTTCACAGAAACAATACGTGCACATGTACAGCATGCATTCTGGGTAGGTGTGATAGATGCGTGCATGGAATATACCATCGCCATTACATGCCCAGTGTATTTGCAAGCATCTACATAAACCATACTCACCAGCTACAGGCTGCTGCCTTGGCGGTATCACGGAAGGACCTACGTAAGAGGGTGAGAGTTGCAAAGTCAGTGGCCACAACTGTGGCATTGCTACAGGGTAGGTGCAGTATTGCATAATACATCAACAGTAGATTTCCACAATACTATCACATATGGACATCTGCTTTTCACTACTATGCAGCAACAAAATATATCTATGATATGTCAAATATGCATGATCTACCTGTACCGATTCGGATGTTAAGCAGCAGTGGTCTACGGATGTGCCCTGTGGCCTTACCTGCATGCTCCTTGGCCGGTGTGTGTGTGTGTCACACCCACCTCCACAAAGGTGTCTGGCGGTTGGTGTGTGTCCGGACGGGCAGGTGCCACGAGGATGGTGAGGACCTTCTTCACACATGTCAGGGGGGGATGGATGGCATGGTCCCCCTCTGTGGCAAAGTGATCTCCCCGGACTGCAGCAGCATGCCAACGGGCATTGAGAAGCAGGTCAGAACAATGATGCCGGACCCAGGGTAGTGCTGGATTAAATAGGTTAGCACTACTTCATTTTCACAGTTGAATAAGATGGTAGCCGTGCATGTGACATCTTGCCTGAAATACATAAAGATGGAAACAAGTCTGGGAAATAGGAAATACACCCCAGGGATCACTTCTTTGTCTCTGCTCAACAGTGGCACAGGAAAATAACTTTCTTGGGTGGCGTAAGCTATGGAACCTTGCTGGCTAGGCTTACGTATGCCCTTGGGCCGATAGCCTAGTAACTACCTGTGAACCTATGAACCTATGAGCAACTCATACAGCAAGGTTACCACAGTTCTTAATACACATCTCTGTCACCCCCCCCACCATATCAGTGACAACAAACTGTACACACAACTGATTAGGTATGGCTACTGCTTACCTACCAGTGGGACAGATATTGTATTGTACCACACTTTTTGCTGTGTGTTTGTAGCCATGTTCCATGTGTGGACACTATGATTACTGGCCTGTTACAGACTATTCACCTGAGTGTCATTGTCAGGGCCACTATGGTTCCATATATGCCTGTGGCATGGCTGCTTTGTGACTGCTGCACATCTGACATTCTGTGTTATTGGGGATATCTATGCATGTGGTTGGCATTTTCCAGGATTGTGTAGACTATTACTCCTAACATATGTTCTATAACAGTGACACAATAGCATGTATATGTACTGTTGCCCAGCAGAACCACCTCTCCAAACCCATCTGCCTATGTTACCCAGCCACATCAGATGTGTGTCCCACCCTGGGGCCTGCACATGTACTACTGGTCCAGAAATACAGTCAGGTGGAACCAAACCAGGGGATGTTGCCCCCCCCCCTCAGGGGCTCACACAGACGTGTTCCTGTCCCCTGAGGGCAGGTCCAGGGTCTGTTCCATATTGGGCTCCACAGACACATGTGGGATGTGCTACATCACTCTGAGGCACCCAGAACACATTAACAGGGCCGACATGCTCCTCCTGCCCAGCCTCCAGGCCAGGCACCTTCAGGATGTGGACTGTTGTTGTGAGTAGCAGTGGGTGGGAGGCTTGTTCCCATTGTGTCCATATTGGGGCCCATGGGGGATCCACATCACAGACCACAAACACCATCAAGGGTGTTTACCCACCACATGTGTCACGTACCACCCCTGTAGACTATCCTCTATATCTACCAACTCTGACCACCTCCACAACTATACCTGCCATACTTCCCCATATTCCCATTCCATACTTCACAGACAAGGGCAACGTGGTCCCAACAAGGGGTTCACATGTGACATACCCATCCATGTTGCACACACTGACAGCTGTAGATATCAGTGTGTATTGCTGTGTGTGCCGTTTCCTCACACATAGCATGCAGCACTGTGGTAGTAATATGGGGATATGTATTTATATACATATATGTTTGTGTGTGTGTTTGTATATATGTAGACAAATGCATATAGGTATATATCTATATATGTGTAGATATATGTGATGTATATATGTGCTCCTATATATGTCTTCACATGGGTATCTGTATATTTGTGGAAATACATATATACATATGTGTGTGTGTGTGTGTGTGTGTGTGTGTGTGTGTGTGTGTGTGTGTGTGTTTGTATTCTACATATGTATATATGTAGGGTACATTCAGAAATCATGTACACAATCTCACAACACCTTCCTGCACAGCTGCACTGTTCTGCCTTGCTACAACACAGACAGGTGCCACATAAGGACACAGCCTGACATTGGAGGGGGGGAATATGTAGGGCCAGATTGCAGGTAACCCTATTACACACCTATGGCATTCCTGCATGCTACAATACAGAGTATCCTGCAAGGGGTGAGCTCTGGATCCCAAGTGTCCATCATAATGGCATTACTTCCACCACCAGTTATTGCCCACATAATATACATACTTCCCATTACACAACACACACTGTGATGGCTTACATCTTATCAGTCAGTGCTGCTCTCCACGATTGAGGGGTATAGCCCACTACCCACAGGAATGGATTCTATTGTCCTTAGCAGTTGTTCAGCTGAACATCATTACAACAACAACTGCTTAAGGCAGATATAAAGCATTCCACATCATCTATCTCATTATTATCAACCAAGTCTATGGTCAATTACATACATATATACTTCACATACCTGTTGTGGGACTGCAGACTCTTCCAGAGTGTTTGGTATGCCTTTTTTTTTTCTTATACGTGCACTTTGTCTCTCTCTCTCAGTTTCTCTCCAGTAAATGGAATTAGCTACTTTGCATAGATTGCAGCATGGAATTTGTAGGTGATGCACATGATCAGGTGATGTCCTCTGCACCAGTCAGTGTCCTCCGCTTGCTACCTCCATGCAGCATGCTGAGTAGTACTTCCAATTACCATGGACATGGCAACCAACTACTATAAATCCCTACATCATGTGGGCATGGTCACTTTACCTTTCCTGTATGATGGACATCCTTCCTGTGTGTGGGCATCAGTGTTACAGACAGCAGGTAGCAATACCTCTTACAGGAGAACCTGCACACTCAGGCCAGCTACATATTTGCAGGAGGTTCCAGAACTACAGACAGAGTGTGTGTAGAGTTGTTGTATGCATTGTATAGCACTGGTGTTACATGGTTTGTGTGTACATACGAGTTTAACTTGGAATGCAGTCTGTCTGCATAGCTCTCAACTGTAGGCCTAGTCTCTTAATGGCCAGGGACGTGCCTATTATGTTTTGTCTGTCCTCCACACAGGTCTTGTGTCAGATATATCACTGGCAGTGTGTGTGTTGAGTGGTATCAGTACATGGCTACATCCATTTCTGTTTCTAACTTCATATTCCTGACTAAGGGTATGTTGCAGACTATCCTATAACACCCGCAACTTGCTTAGTGTATGACAACAGTTTTACACATATGGGCCTGCGTTCCAGCCTCTGTCCTCCACCTACATACCAGGCTTTGCACATATGACATGCTGTCAGGGTTTGTTCTGTAGTGGGATGTGAGTATGTCATGCTGCCATTCCTGCCATCAGTACACTGCTCTTGTGTCCCCCATGCATACTGTGGGGTTGGGGCCATATAGGTTCATAGGTTCATAGGTTTATACTAGGCTATCTGCTGTAAGGCATTTATAAGCCTAGCCCAAATTATTGTGGCTTACGCCACCCCTTATATGAAAAAATACTGTGCCCATTAGTTTGTTGTGCCTCTGTCCAGCAGTGACACAGAGATGATTCCTGGGGTAAACCTACGATCTCCCATCCACAGGTCTAGATTTCTCTTGAACAGAGTCAGCGAGGTGCTCTGCCTCACATGGACCGGGATTTTATTCCACAGCATAGGGAGTCTCTGAGTGATAAATCTATCCCTCCAGCACGTCCTATTTATATCCGTGCTAAGGTTTAAGTCGCTTGCTCTAGTGGTTTTGGTGGATTTGGATTTTTGAGGTGGAGCATGTCCATTAATTCGGTTGGACATGGCCTTGTATGTCAGGCACATGTCACCTCTGAGCAGACGGTATGCGACTGAATAGAGCTGGAGTTTCTTCAATCTGGCAGCATATGACAGATTTTGGAGTCCCTTTATCCTTTTGGTGAGGAACTTTTGGGGTCTCTCCAATTGCTGCAGATGTCGGGTGAGATACATCCCGAATGGGGCATTGTACTCGATCATTGGTCTGATAAGTGAAGAGTACAGGGAACAATGACCTCACTAGATCTGGATGTGAATCCCTTCATGATCAGGTGGGCAATGTAGAAGGTCTTTCTAACCACTTTAGCAATGTGAGTGTCAAAAGAAAGGCCACTGTCAACCTGGGTCCCCAGGTCCCTGATAACCTCTTCTGTGCTTAGTGGATTGCCACCTATATGGTAGCTTGGGGTTACCTTGTTTTTCCCGAAGGGTATGACTATACATTTTTGGCGTTTAACTTCAGGCCATGGCTCTGGCACCAGCTATCTGTTTCCGTGAGTCCCTTCTGAAGGATATCCGTGTCCGATGCACTTTCCACTATGGCGCCCAGTTTGCAGTCGTCTGCAAACTTTGTCAGCCAAAGTCCTCCCATGTTGGCCTGTACTTCTGAGAAGTAGATGCCAAACAATAGGGGGCCAAGGACCGAGCCCTGTGGGACACCACTTGTGACCGGCTTGGAGTCTGACACAGCGCCAGCAACTCTAACCCTGTGGGTTCTGTCCTTAAGCCAGTTTGCAACCCATCTTGTGACATATGGGTTTACATTTAAGCTGGTAAGTTTTTCTACAATACCCGAGTGGGGTATTGTGTCGAAAGCCTTTGCAAGGTCAAGGTAGGCTGTACTACACAATACATGTGTGCCCTTATGCACTACAGAGCCCAGTGTATGTAACAGTGGTATATGGCCCTGTATTATTGAGTCTAGGAAGGATACACCATAAGTAACCTAGGCTGTTACAACATGTGGGGGTATCAGGGGTAAGCTGCCTTAAGGTTTCTGGATGTACATCACCATACAATCCACCTTGGGTAAATGCAGGCCTACTGCCTCCTTACATACACACTGTTCTGTTTGTCAGTGTGATTGTGATAGTGTAGTTATGCTTTGTTATGTAACAGTTATATCCCATTGTGTCAACTGAGGTCTTTACCCCCTAGGGATTGTGTACAGAGTGTAGATAGTGGCTGCTGAACTATACATCTGCATTACTTACTGCTGATTGTTTGGTATCCTGTGGCCCAGTCTGTCTTTACTATTGTACTACGTGAAGGCCTCGGCCTGGACAGCAACATATGTCAACCTTTCCAGACTACTGTATTAGTATAACTGTTTCACAGTTGCATTACTCTGTTTATATGGATGTCAGTGTCTCAACAGCTATATGACATGGCATATACAGCTGTAATAGTACACAAATAAAGCTTTCCGATGTATGCAAACCTGTGTGTGGTGTTATATCCTTTGACCTCTCTGTGGGTATATTTTGCAGGCAATGATTATCATTTGTATTGGTGGCTCATACAATGTCCACTTGGTAAGATGCTAACTGTGGGCATAGTGGCTACTCCATATTGTGTGCACCTTCTACATATGTATCTTCCTATACATATATCTGTGTGTGTATGTGTAGTTACATATATATCTCTATATATTTATAATCCTATGTGGCACACCTCATCACTAAGGACTTTTCATCCAGAAAAAAGGAGGTCATTGTCCCACTGTACTCATCCCTCATTAGACCCATTTTAGAGAATAATACCCTGTTTGGTATGTACCTCACAAGACATCTGCAACAACTAGAAAGGTCACAGAAATACCTCACAAAAAAGAATCACAGGCCCAAAGCAGATGCCATATGCTGACCATCTAAAAAAACTCCAGCTATACTCTGTGGCATATTGTCTACTCAGAGGTGATGTCTGCTTAACATACAAGGCCATGTCAAACCCTGAGCTGTTGGACATGCTCCATAGGTTCATAGGTTGGTACTAGAATATAGGGCCTAAGGCCTACACAAGCCTAGCCATAACAATTCCCTGGCTATTTCTTCCCACACTATTTACTTCCCCGGACCCCTGTCTAGCAGGGCGACTAACGTGATCCCTGAGGAGAATTTCCTTTCTCCCATCCAATCGTCAAGGTTCCTTTTGAAGAGGGCCAAAGAGGCGCTCTGCTTGACATGTATAAGCAGTCTGTTTCAGAGTCTGGGGAGTCTCTGGGTCAGGAACCTATCCCTCCAGCATGTTTTATTTATTATGATGACAAGATTTAGATCCCTGGAGCATGTGGCTCTGATGGATTGGGATTTCTTTACGTGTAGCATGTCCAACAGCTCTGGGTTTGACATGGCTTTGTATGTTAAGCAGAGATCGCCTCTGAGTAAGCGATATGTGACAGAGTATAGTTGGAGTTTTATAAGGTGGTCAACATAGGGCATCTGCTTTAGCCTGTAATTCTTTTAGTGAGGTATTTCTGCGGCCTTTCCAGTTGTTGCAGATGTTTTGAAAGGTACATACCAAATGGGGCATTGTATGCTATAATGGGTTTAATTAGGGTGAGTACAGTGGGACAATGACCTGTTATTTTCTGGATGAAAAGCCCTTAGTGATGAGGTGTGCCACATAGAAGGATTTCCTGACTGTTGTGGAAATGTGGTTATCGAAGGTGAGACCACTGTCCGCCTGTGTCCCTAAGTCTCTTATCACACTTTTGGTGTTTAGTGTACTGCCACCTATGTGATAATTCACGGGTACATGTTTTTCCCAAAGGGGATAACTATACATTTCTTGGCCCTCAGCTTGAGCCTATGGTTCTGGCACCAAGCATCTGTTTCTGTAAGACTCTTTTGTAGAGTATACACATCATTTGGGGATTCAATAATGGCTCCCAGTTTGCAGTCATCTGCAAACTTTGTTAGCCAGAGTTCCTTAGTAAAGAAATCCCAATCCCTTAGAGCCACACGCTCCAGGGATCTAAACCTTGTCATCACAGTGAACAAAACATGCTGGAGGGATAGGTTCCTGACCGAGAGACTCCCCATACTCTGGAATAGACTGCCCACACATGTCCAGCAGAGCGCCTCTTTGGCCCTCTTCAAAAGGAACCTTGATGATTGGATGGAAAATAGGAAATTCACCCCGGGGATCATGTCAGTTGCACTGCTAGACAGGGGTCCAGAGAAGTAAATATTGTGGAAAGAAATATCCAGAGAATTGTTATGGCTAGGCTTGTATAGGCCCAAGGGCCAATAGCCTAGTACCAACCTATGAACATATATATATATATATATATATATATATATATATATATATATATATATATATATATATATATATATATATATATATATATGTGTGTACACACACACACATATATATATATATATATATATATATATATATATATATATATATATATATATATATATATATATATATATATATATATATATATATATATATATATATATATATATATATATAGTTATATGTATATTTGTATCTGCATATATGTGTCTGTGTATACGTATCCTAGGGATGTTGATTACTTCCACATTGTACATTCCCTATGGGAGCCAGACTGCACTGCATAATATGTTACTGATACCAACCTAACCTCATATTACTGTTAACATCTTGTGCCCATGTCGTGTCAGGTCCTGGTTATGGGATTTGCAAAAGTTGGTAGTGTACTGCAGGGCAGACGTGTTTGGCTGTAGGGGGGATACCTATTCGTACAAGACATATGTTGTTTAGGGCCTCTCAACCGCATTAATGGTGCATGTGGACATATATGTTTTTGTTATGTTCCCATTATTATCTACAGATGTATGTCTGTATATATATATATATATATATATATATATATATATATATATATATATATATATATATATATATATATATATATCTATATATATATAGATATATATACTTGCATATATATAAATTGCTATTTCATATATATATATATATATATATATATATATATATATATATATACATACAGATGTAGACATATATACCTACAGATTAATGCATATGTATGTATATATGTTTATATTTATATATATATATATATATATATATATATATATATATATATATATGTTTATATTTATATATATATATATATATATATATATATATATACCTATATATATGTATATGTATATATATATATATATATATATATATTACTATATGTTTATTGACGGCACTTGACAGTCAGATAGTCGAACGATAAGGTCAGAAACAAGGATGTCGAAGACAAAATAATCAATCTAGGAGTTTACGGATGAAATGGGTCGAGGTAGGTGTTTAGCATTATTCCCTACTACAAACATCTTCCCTACCTCACCCATGTTAAAACCGTTAGATTGATTATTATGTCTTCGACATCCGTGTTTATGACCTTATACATTTGACTATCCGACTGTCGCCCAAGTGCCGATCGCATTTTCAATAGGAAACCATACATATATATTTACATATATATATATATATATATATACATATATATATAAAAAACAAATATATATATATATATATATATATATATATATATATATATATATATATATAAATATATATATATATATATATATATATATATATATAAATACATATATAGATATGTTATCTCTATTTAGATGTTAATATATATATATATATACACACACACACACACACACACACACACACACACACACACACACACACACACACACACACACACACACACACACACATGCATGATTAAATACATTCCCTGTATTGTTGAATGACTGGGATGGATGATATGTTTGTGAAAATAGCAGGGTTATGTATATCTGACATGGCTTAGTGGTAAATCACTTTGGCTATGGTGTGCAGGTTCCCGGCTTTGAGCCTTGCAGAGGCTGTTTATTTTGTTACTGGACAGAACAAGGGCTGTTGGATATAGAGTGACCGAAGTACTTTTAAGCAGTTGTAAGCGGGTTTGCGCAGAGGTAAGCACTGCTAACTTCTGGTTACAGTTTCTTATACTCAGATAGCTTCTAAATTGCTTAACCTGTGCAGCCATTGCTTACCCCCATTCTCACAAGTTTAAACCTGCTTACTGCTGCTTAAAAGTTCTTACTCCCGCTTACCCCAGTGCTAATTTCTTTAAAAGAAAAGAAAAAAGGGTTGATAGGAAAGTGGTGAAAAAGGGGCACAAAGAGGGAAATACAGTAGGGAATATAGGTAGGGGTGTGCATAAGAGTGTTGGGAAGGTCCATAGCTGCCCATTTCTTCTACAACAACATCTGTGCATATACACTGAATTTGGAGGTAGATTTGGACACTCAAACCCCTGACAGAGGGGTGAGGACAACAATAATATGTTGTGATGCCAATTAGACCAGACTACATGTGTCCAGTGGACACGTGTGCAAAATGGACATCTATGTATGGAGCGAGATTTGTTTGGGAACAGATTGCCCTTTTTTCTTTTTTTTTTTTTTCATGTGAGAGTGGGATGTTGGGGAGAGATAGTAGGTATAATTTGGGAGGTAGGTTGGGTAGGTTAACAGACAAGACAAACAAGACACATACAGGGGGGGTATATGACACAAGTGAGGGGGTCAACACCTTGATGGGGAGGGGTGTTGGGAATCGGAAGCCCATGTGCCCCCTAGTGGAAATGTGGATCTATTGTCCCCATCCATGGGCAGTCACCACTGCACTTTTACAGCCCCGAAGGTGGCTGTGCTGCGGGCTGAGTCACAGAGCCAGGTCAACCCTCTATTTGTGACACACAGCATTCGAGCTGGCATAGCAGATCTCCAACCTCCCTGCAGAGCTCCCTATGCACCATGGCCTGTACCTGGCGATGTGTGGCAGGTTCCTGTCCGTGCCCGCTCCCAGGGGGGAATGTGCCCCATCCCCTGAGGCAGTTCCACCCGAAGGTGGTGTAGGACCAATGGATGAGGAGGTCCCGGGTTTGGCCCCAGACATGCTAGTGCCTGGTGCCAGAGCCAGCTGACGTGGGACAGGTGGGTCCTCTGGGACCAGTCTTCTCAAACGTGCTATGGTGTTTAGATTTTATCATCATATGTGGGTTAGTAATAGTCAACACATTCCAAGGCTAGGTATAACAGTATGCATAGATATTCCCATTACCCAGACACCAGATACGGAACAGTTGCATAGCAAACAGAACACATGCATATATGGGACCACAGTGCTAATAACAACAGCATGCAGGTACATTGATGGTACCATGCCACCAATGTTGGAATATTTCAATATAGCACATGCATGGAAAATGATTTTAAACAATTATCAACCAATAGGACATAATCAGAACAGTGAAGTCATTACATATCAGTTGAGGTGAGTATGTAGTTTATTGTTGGAGATATGGTGGGGGAGAGAAAGATGTCAATTAACAACTAGTATATTCATGTAGTCCACATTACTTTCCTAGTTAGTGCTGTTATCTGTACCTTAAAAAGTATTACTACAGTACCCTATAGCCTTAGTTTGAACAGTAATATGGCTGTCGTCATCTTTACACATGAAATGGTTTTACCTGCAGTGTACACCTCTTACCTCGTATACCTGTGTTTGTTAACATTAACTAACTGTTTCTACACATACTCTTAGATTCCAGGTTGATGTTGTGCACATAGCTGTCCATCTCTTTCTGCACAGACTCTGGCCATGTCTTGGCCACATGCAGGTGAAGCGGCACATATCTAGACTATTGCGCTTTTCAACCTTTAGTGACTTACTACACTCTTATACAGGCTTTCCTACACAGTTATATTACGTAGCACAGTGTGGGTGACAGTGATCAGTGATACCTTATTATTCAGAGCAACTGCAACACTCACAATTCCATACAATGCCAGAGTAAACAGTACCAGTACAGTGTATCAAACTTTTTATTTCTCGGCATAGTGTTTGTACCCAATGTACCTGTGAGAGCAGTGTTTGTTAACAGTACCTGAATGTTGCCACACAAAGTACCAGATTACACATTAGTATTATACACATGCATCTCACTCTGTTACTGTACACACTCTGGTCACAGCTTGAGAACATGGGGGTGTAGATAGGACATACTTGGCTCATTACTCTCATAACAGTTTTGGGAGTTGCTAGAGTGACAGGTTTGTTCTCATAGATGTGTGACAATCAGTTGTATTCCCTGTTTGCTGCCTAAACATCTGGGATCATCCTACAGACTTCCCAGGGGGACAGACAGCAGATATGGGCCCATATACTGGACATTCTGTTCTTATCTGTACAGTTGTGAGGTATGATTCTGTATGCAGCCTACTTCCACTTCCAGGATTCAGACTATGGCTGTGTCTACTACAGCTAAAACGCTGTCCAACAGAGTTGTGTGTGCTATATAGATATTGCTGTATATCTCCTATCTGCTTTCTGTTTAATAATTCGCTTGTGGTTTTGCATTCTGACCTTGTATTACAACACTCATATACAAGATTTCCTAGACAGTTATATTTTGTAGGACAGTGTGGGCAACAGTGATGAGTAATACCTTATTATTCAGAGGAGCTGCATCAGTCACAATGCCATACAATACCAAAGTAAACAGTACCAGTACAGAGTATCATTCTTGTATTTCTAGGCACAGTGTTGGTATCTAACAGACCTGTGGGAGAAATGTTTGTTAGCACTACCTGAATGTTGTCACACACAGTACCATATTCCACATTACTATTATGCACATACATCTCACTCTGTTACTATACACACTCTGGCCACAGCTTGACAACATGGGGGTGTAAATGGGACATATGTGACTTCCTACTCTCATAACATTTTGGGGAATTTCTAGTGTGCCAGCTTTGTTCTCATAGATTTGTGCCAATCAGTTGTATTTCCTGTTTGCTGCCTACACATCTGGGATCATCCCACTGATTTTCCCGGGGGAAGGGGCAACAGGCAGCAGATATGGGCCACTTTACTGGGCATTCTGGATATATCTGTACAGTTGTGGGGTATGATTCTGTATGCAGACTAATACCACTACCAGGATTCGAACCATGGCTCTGTGTGTTAAAAATACAACAGTTCATGTCTCAGTTGCATGTGCTATTCAGATTTTGTTGTTTGCCTTTTCACTGTTTTCTGTCTATGCGTCTCTCAGTTGTACTAAATGGACTCTGGGGATTACATCAATCATATACAGGCATTCCTACACATTCTATTTATGGTGCACAGTGTGGGTAACAGTGCTTAATACAACAGTACTATTACGTGATTGCAAATCTACATTACCATATGATACCAGAATATACACATGCAGTCCAACAGTTAAACCTTTACTGTCAGGCGACTACACTTTTATTTACATACAAACTATATGAAACTCTTCCTGCCATACTCTCCAGTGTATGCAGCACTTGCCTTAAAAAATACAGATTTTATACAGGCAATTAATTTACTAATAATTTTAGATTTATTTCCTATGACAGTACATACAAGAGTATTACTGACCTGCCTCGCATCACAACCTCTCCAAGTGACTTCCATGGGTCTCCTGGTTTGTGGACCACCCAATTGTAGCTGTGGAACACATAAGAGGAATATTTAGCCATACCTATCCACGATATAATGCATTGGCAATTATTACATACATAGTGGAGTGATACTTACACACAGCTGGGACAGCCCCTGCCGTTCTAGCCTCTTGGATCCACTGCTCCAAGAGGTCCCCCTTACACCACTTCAGTTCGTCATAGTGATGCCTGACCTGCTCACCAGTTCGGGGTATGTCAGTGTCACTGGTGAGGTCACTGGCAAGACAGTCCCAGGCTTCCGCCTTATACTGGGAACCCTGGTACTGGCCCTGCAGCAGTCTCTGCTCATGGTCTTTGACAAGGAGTTATGTCATGACTTCGGACTCCTGGATGCAGCAACAATGTGCCCGGAAGTGCACACCTTCTCCCCTTTCTGCCAGTGTGCCTGCAAGGGGAAGCTACAACCAGTTATGAGATGTATTTCTGCCTGTTATGTTTAAGTAGGGCCAATTTTGCACACTTTTCCATGATTGGCCAGTTTTGAAAAGGCTAGGCTATGGGCAAACCTGCTTACCTAAGGATGTCATTGTTTAAAGGGGTATACCACTGGGCACATTGGGTTGGTTGGCCTACACATTGCTTACACCTCCTAAGCTCGCCTGTTCAATGCTTAGAGCTGCTTACATTGGACTTCTTTTTCTTTTTGGCATTGATTTATTGTTCATTACATCTTATATATATGCCTGGTATCTATGATTCCTGTGTATGTACACTGTACGGGGTCTTTGTGCTATATTGGGGACTTCAACACTCTATTACAATTACACCTCACATCTGGGCTTACTACTGTACTCCAGTTCACATATTTATGTTATGTAGTGGGTTATAGAACATATGACTGTATACTGATCCATTTTACAGGTTCAGTTTGATTTTACTATAGTGAGGACTTGTTTGCTGATACCTCACTCTTTTGTACTGTTGTGATGGCTTGGTGGTTAACTACTGTGACTATAGTATGTAGGGTCCTGGGTTCAAGACCTGCAAGGCTGCTTTTTTTTGTTGCTTGGCAGAACAAGGGCCATTGAATACAGAGTGATTAAGGCACATTTGAGCAGTTGTAAGCAGGTTTGCATGGGTTTGCGCAAGGGTAAGCAATGCTAACCTCCAGTTAAATATGCTTACAGAAAGTTAGCTTCATAATTGCTTAACCTGTGTGTGCATTGCTTACCCTCATGCAAATGGGCTTAAACTCGCTTACTATTGCTTAAATATGTTTACTACTGCTTATTGGTGCTTACACTTGCTTACTACTGCTTACTCCTACTTACAATTGCACTGGTTTAGACAGTAATATCTAATGGTTCTTGGGAAGGTGGGGAATTTGGAAGCTGTATGGAGTTGTCATTCATTACACATTTTACCTTCCATTTGTATCCATCATTCCTGTGTACATAATACTGTATGGGGCATATGCGCTTGTCTGGGGACTTTGCAACATTATGACACTGACACCTCACATGTGCATTTAATGCAGTACTCCAGTTTACAAATATATGTTATTTAGTAGGTTATGCAAATAAAATATTGGTCATAACATGATTTGCCATGGAAAATGGATTGTGCTGCAGTGGGACTAAAACCGGGAATGCCTGCTCGTAAAGCTAATGCTCTGCCCACTATACTATTGCTATATTGCTTCTTTTGCTTTTATCTTTCTTGTTATCTTCTTCAGCCATTTTAGCTGAATTCAATGTAGCTAAGTGATGGGCACACCTGCGCACCTACGGTTAGCTTTAATCAGATCATAATAAAAAAATGGATTGTTTATTTGATTTTTATTTACTATTGCTGTTGTACATGTGGGGGGAGTGTTGCTGTGGATATGCAGACACCTATGAGTGGCCTCACTCATAACGTTGGCCTTTCTGCTGTTTTTCATTGTGGGTGCGTGTATATTCTGAAAGCTCTGCTCTCAGACACACTCCCTGCACTCTTACATGCTCTGTGTAAGATTAGGAGCTCAGGCAGCACACCTTCATTAATATGCATGGCCCACTGCTGTCCTGCTCCTAAACGGCTTCTTCCATGCAGGACTAAGCTAGTCCTGCACAGAAGATTAGTAAATCCGGGGGGTAGTCTGAATGCTCCTAATGTGTCTCTTCATACAGTCTGTGCATGTACATGTCAAGTCATCTACACCTGCATGGATTATGATGGAATTGTACTGGTTTTTGTGGAATATTGACTTGAGTGTGTGCATGATTTGATAGATTCTGGTTCCAGATAAGTAATAAACAAGTTATCTTCTCCTTATTCAGACTGGTTAGAGGGGCATTGGTACATCTCACAATGCAGTCCTCTATGACTAGAGTCCTTTGAAGTGTGCTTGCTCGCCATAAGATTTTTGTGTTTGGGACTCCATTGAGAGTTAAAGTATGTATTGCGTAAGGTATTGTTTTTTCTAAATGCCTTTGTGCTTGCTGAGGTATAGCTTTCATAACTGCTGGTCTAGGTGATCTTTATTTTTTAGGAAGATAGCTTTTACCTCAGCATACATTAGGCTATGCGTGTGTTATGTGCTATGTGAAGTGCATATTGTATGTATAGTTTAATCAACTTGATATTGATTGTATGTACGAGTTTAGCCTCCAATATAATTGAGTAAGTGCAGCTCTCACACACTGTGTCTTCTTCTTTAAGGAATAAGTGGTTTTCAGTAAACATTAATTTTTACATTGTTTTGGAATGCCGTATCCACCAAGCTGCCTATGGAGAAGTTAGGAAATTGCATATCCGTACTGTCCAGTCCTTTGATTTGGAGGTGGGCCATTTGGGATAGAAAGGGAGATTTATTGATGCAGACTAATAAGGGTGCTTTATTGGGGTCAGATTACGCTAAACCATACTAAATTCTACTAATTTTAATGTTTATACAATACTGAATTCAACTAAATTTGTAGGTATTGCCACTCAGCACCCAAGTAGCTGCTCTAAGCTTGTCAGAGCACAAGGTATTTGTTCTATATTGCTGTTTTATAGGCACAGTTTAATGGACTTTTCAACAGGGAAAAGTTGGTGTTCGCAACTGTACAGGACAATGCTAAGCCATACAAATGCGCAAAATTTATAGCACTACAGAAAAAAGAGAAAATTTACTAATGAGGCCTCTGGCCAATAAAATAACTAAAATACATTTCCATTTATGTATTTTCCAACTTAAATAAACCAGGCAAACACCTCCTGCCAAAAGATGAATAACTCCTAATGTAAAAACACAGCAGAAGAGACCCACAAGTGCAATGGTACAACAAACCACTTAAAAAACACTAGATGGAAATCTTTTGCTGAAGGCAATTTCAAGACAGTCTTACAGCAGTAGTGAGAGAAAGAGCATGTTTTTACAAAAAATAATGAAATGCACATATTAAAGCAGGAAATAATAACTTAAGTACAATTTAGTAATTAAAGGATTTTAACTTTTCCTGGATGGCAGGCTAGTACTCCAAGTTTTCCTGAGGTCCAAAAATTGAGCAGGAGAGAATAAGCAGTAAATGAGGTTTACTCGTGAGCAATACTGGTCTGCTGGGTGGCCTCACTGTATCATGGATCAATGGAAAACAATGGGTAAGTGTAGATTAATAGCTTATACAACAGCCAGTAGGAATGAAAGAGGGGTGGGTGGGCTTTGGAAATCATACATAAACCTTCTAAAACAAAAATAAAGTCAGAAACGTTAGCTTAATGTATCCGTGTGGGGTGGGGAAGATGCAGAATGCAACTTCAGCAAGTAAATGAGAAGCAGAATATAAAATTACCGAAGTACAAACTGGAGCAGAGACAGCTCTCTCACTCTTGCGCTTCTACTACAGTTTAAGGCACCAGACTATGCAAAAATTTTCCAGTAACACTGTGTATGAAAAAATGCAGTAATAACTGACTAATGCACAAATCTGGAAGTATTAGTACACAATTCTGCCACAGCTGTGAATTAAGCTGTGGCCCAGCAGGGTTTAAATTACAAACTAATAGCTTTTACAAGTAATAGGTTCATAGGTTCATAGGTTCATACTAGGCTATCTGCCGTAGGGCATTTATAAGCCTAGCCAGAGTGTATGTGGCTTTCACCACCCCTTAGGATGAGAATACTATACCCATTAATTTGCTGTGCCTCTGTCCAGCAGTGATACAGAGATAATTCCCGGGGTAAACCTATGATCTCCCATCCACTCGTCAAGATTTCTCTTGAACAGAGTCAGTGAGGGGCTCTGCCTCACATGGACTGGGATTCTGTTCCATAGTGTAGGGAGTCTCTGGGTGATGAATCTGTCCCTCCAGCACGTCCTATTTATATCCGTGTTGAGGTTTAAGTCTCTTGCTCTCGTGGCTCTGGTGGATTTGGATTTTTTGAGGTGGAGCATGTCCATTAATTCCGGGTTGGACATGGCCTTGTATGTCAGGCACAGATCACCTCTGAGCAGACGGTATGCGACTGAATAGAGCTGGAGTTTCTTCAGTCGGGCATCGTATGACATATGTTTGAGCCCCTTTATCCTTTTGGTGAGGAACTTTTGGGGTCTTTCCAACTGCTGCAGGTGTCAGGTAAGGTACATTCCGAATGGGGCATTGTGCTCAATCATTGGTCTGATAAGTGAAGAGTACAGGGGTACAATGACCTCTCCTGATCTGGATGTGAATCCCTTCATGATCAGGTGGGCAATGTAGAAGGTCTTCCTAACCACTTTGGCAATGTGAGTGTCAAAAGAGAGGTTACTGTCAACTTGGGTCCCCAGGTCCCTGATAACTTCTTCTGTGTTTAATGGATTACCACCTATGTGGTAATTAGGGGTTACCTTGTTTTTCCCAAAGGGTATGACTATACATTTTTTGGCATTTAGCTTAAGGCCATGGCTCTGGCACCAGTTATCCATTTCTATGAGACCTTTCTGGAGGATGTCTGTGTCTGATGGAGTGTCAATTATGGTGCCCAGTTTGCAGTCATCTGCAAATTTTGTCAACCACAATCCCCCTATGTTTGCCTGCACTTCAGAAAAATAAATGCCGAACAAGACGGGGCCCAGGACTGAGCCCTGTGGGACACCGCTCGTGACCGGCTTAGAGTCTGACATGGCACCAGCAACTCTAACCCTGTGTGTTCTGTCCTTGAGCCAGTTTGCAACCCATCTTGTGACATATGGGTTTACATCTAAGCTGGTGAGCTTTTCTATGATGCCCGAGTGAGGTATTGTGTCGAACGCTTTTGCTAGGTCAAGGTAGGCTGTGTGAACTGCCTTACCCTCATCAATGGCCTTAGTGACTGTTTCGAAAAAGTCGACCAAGTTCAAGAGGCAGGATCTGCCCTTGACAAAGCCAAACTGGGTAGGATCCAGTGTCTGTAGGTCCCCAATGTCTTTATTTATGAGTTCCATTATGATCCTCTCCATAGCTTTGCAGACAAGGCTCGTCAAGCTTATGGGGCGTAATTTCCAGGGTCCGTAGAAGCACCGCCTTTGTGGAGTGGGACCACAGTTGCCGACGCCATTCTTTGGGTGCGTATCCTGTAGTAAGGCTAAGATTAAACAGCAGCCTTATGTGTGGGTTTAGTTCCTCATTGAGTTCGTGTAGCACACATCCGGGGACACCGTCCGGTCCCATTGATGCTGTGTTTTTTGCTTTAGAGAGAGCAGCTCTCACCTGGGCATCTGAGATGTTTGGGAGGCTAGACTCTGGTGGGATAGATATTTCTCCTTTTGGGGGGGAGGGAGGGGAGAAATTTGCACTGAACCTGTCTGCCAGTATGTTGGCAATGTCTGTGGGTTCAGTGATTTTTTTATCATTTTGGACTAATTCTGAGCATATCTGGGAGTTTCCACCCAGGTTTCTAACATAGCTAAAGAAGGCTTTATGATTGTCTTTTGTGTCATTAGCGATTTTTCTCTCAAAGTTGGCCTTGGATGATTTTATGAGTGATCATAGTTTTTTCTAGTATTGATCAGAGATGCCTTCCCATTTAAGGATTTTGCTCTGTCATGTAGTAGCTTTCTCCTCTTGTTGTAGAGTTTGTTTATGGCTGGAGTCCACCAGACCGGGCGCCTGCCTTTGGTGGAAAGGGTCTTGATTTTATTAGGGATTGCTTGATCCATACATTCCTGGAGGTGCTCGTAGAAGGCATTTGTAAGGGTTTCAGCAGGGTGGGTTGTGGTTTCCACTGGCTCGGGGGCCTTGAAGGATACCACTCCAGTCTTAAGAAGTGTGAAGTTTGCTTTTGAGAAGTTCTTCACTGTGGTCTTTTTTGCTGGGGGTGGGGGCGGGATGTGGATCTCCAGTGAGATTAATTTATGGTCTGTTCTCACCAATGAGGGATATACTTCCGGTGTGGAGCATTTGTGGTACTAGAACTTCAGATTAATGCAGAAACACCATCTTCCCATACCTGTTAATTAAAATACAATATTAGTAGAGTCCTAGAACAAAGTAAAACATGCAAACAGATGGAAATGAGCAGAAAAGTACAGAGCAGTATTACCATACCGGTTAGTATATTTGCAACTTAAATATTTAAGCAAAATTGAAGTAATTAAAATAATTTAATTCTCTTTTCTTTTGGATGAAAAGTTAGTTACTCACAGTTCCACACCTCTCCAAATCCTGTGTAAGAGCTAATGGATGTGGTTAACTCTGTGCTGGAAAAAGCAGGCTATCTAGAGAGGCATCCAATCAAATAAAGGCAATAATGAGTTAGGGTAGGATGAAGCAGACTCAGAATGCAACTTTAAGCAGGTAAAGGATATGCAGAATATAAAAACACTTTAGTTATGATCCTTGCTATTATCTTGTCAAAGTTTCAAGCCAACAACATTTTTATTTAATAGTCTGCCTTTTTCCCTTCTACTTTGGTGTAGTAGTCTCAGTATTAGTCTGCCATGTAATGGTAAGGAGTTCTAATCCCCAGTGTAAATTAATTTTCTATGGGCAAGTTACTCTTCTCAAAGATTCAATAGAAGCATTAATCACAGATGTTCATGTTTTAGAATGTGTGTTTATTATAATTAAAAAAACACTACTTGTGCTGTGCTGATGAGGTAAACACTCTGCTTCTGCTGTGCAGATGAGGTCATAACAAGGCTGAAATATGCATATTCACAGCTAGTTGGGGTTGGCTTTATTAGCCTGAAATTGTCCATTAAAATGACTTAAAAAGAAAAAGTCATGGGCAATTAGAATGGCCATACAGCTGAACCACTTGATGTTCATAAGGGTCATTTGCATATATCCCATGTGCTTTTGATACAAGATGTTTGAGAGGTCATTCAGTGGAAGTTCTAGATTGGCTGGAGTTTTCATGTAGTTTTTACTGTTTTTTTCTGTGTGACCTTCCCAGTCTTTGTTTTAGTTTGTTAGTTGGGATATTTCTCAGTCACCCTAATGGTAATGGACATCAGCTTGGTAAAACAGCCCTGTGTTTCTTTTGAAACACTATGCTTGTGTTGTTCTGATGAGGTCATAACAAGGCTAAAATATTCATATCCACAGCTAGTGGGGGTTTGCTTTATTGGCCTGAAATTATCAATTAAAATTATTTAAAAAGAAAAAAGTCATGGGCATTCAGAATTGCCATTTAGCTGCAACACCTAATGTTTTTAAGGGTAATTTTCATATATCCCGTGTGCCTATGATACAAGAGGTTTGATAGGTTGCTCAGTGGAAGTTCTAGCTTGGCTGGAGTTTTCATGTAGTTTTTAATAATGAAAAAAAGAAAAGACAGGAAAAAAATGCATTTAGACATCCGTTAAGTGTATAATTTAACCAGACAGGTTTCCCCTCCAAGTCTTGGTCTACAGTTGTCTTTTGCATGCTAGTTTGTATGATGGTATTATCTTCACAGTTAGTTTACATTTAAGATTCCTGTGGATTTTTTAGTCAGGGTTTATCTAAAGTTAAGAGGGGTCTCACTGATCCTGTGATTTTTAGTTAATCCTCCATTCCTTGGTCACAGTATGTGTGCAGAAGGTTATTTAAGTAGCTTAAATTACATTGGTGTAAGTAATAATATTACTGGCTGTTATTCAAGTGCAATTAGATTTAGTAATTTTCATTATTGCCGTGTTTCCTTTGGGAAGGTTCGGTGTTGTTTCATGTGTTGTTTCAAAGTATTCTTCTTTTTACTTTTAGTGTTCATGTGCTTTTGGACTGGAAGTTGCAGCATGTGCAATGATTTATGCAGGTGAGTTTTAGTCATATTGGTTATTTGATGAGGTTGCTGTAGATCAATATTGCACCAGGACTCCTAAGAGTGCCTGGGAAAAAGACCCCACTGAGAGAAGATCAGCACCACATCAGGACTTCTAAGAGTTCCTGGGAAAAAGACCCCACTCATAGCAGATCAACACCACAACAGGACTCATATGAGTCAGCTGTAGAGTGGCCTGAATAGACACCACCTAGGAAGTGCCTCAGATCGCAAGGATGGAAAAGAAGAATGGAACCGATTATGGATACACTTTTGGTACCAGCAGCAGTACCCGAAGGGCCAAGTGGCTCATCACTTATCACCTCTGATTTGTTTATTGGTCTGGCCCAGACAGCTGACAAATATTTAGAGAGTTTTTGGATATTTTATTGGAGGCAGATAGGGCTAAATTGTTTGATTTAGTCATTGAAAAGTTTTGAAATAATGAATGAGCATAGAGATAGCAAAGCTGTAGATTTATTAGACGTTTCCGAGAGATTTCCATGTGTACCAGTTATTACACAGGGAATTCACAAGAATAACACCTCAGAGAAACTTATTAGCACTCTTGCCTAGGATCTGCAATTATTTTGCATGTCCCATTGACTTTAAGGGACAAGGTTTCCAAAGGAGAATATATAGACATATTTGACATGGTGGACAGCGAGGGGTTCAGAGTTTCCTGGGTACTCAGGTCATGGAGGGCAAAGACTTAATGACAACAGCAGCTTCAGGTAAAAAGTAGCTAGGCAAGGCTTGAGTATGAAATGAGATAACTGGGTGTCAGTTTTATTTGTTCTATGGCCAGCATCGTAGAAAAAGAGCCAAGCACTCAACTGTTAGCATGTTTTAAATCCACAAAAGATGGACTTTTCGGGGGGGGGGGGTTGGCTTGATTGTGGTATGAACAGTAGTTTAGAAAACTAAAGTCAGTAGATCCCTTCCTCAGGTGGGAAGAAAAGCATGTTAACACCTGGTTGGGGTCATGGCTGACAAGCCTAGGTTTTTGACATTTGGTGAATTTCAGGAGAACTGCAGTAAAGTCTTTTGGGCATATATACATGCACTTTATGCTTACCATCTCCCCATTTCCAGCATTCCTGCTATCATTGTGTCAAAGGTCACCCAGCTCTTAGATGTTGGGTAAAAGAGGATCACGTGCTAGTGCAAAAAAAATCCTGTGATTGATGGTTCATCCTCTGGTGAGTCTTTATGTAGCGGCACAATGGGTACCTTGCCTATTTGAGTCAGTAGAGGAGGAGTTTCCTTTCATTCCCCTGAAGGAGAAAATAAGATTCCTTTCACAGTTATGCAGACATTTTAGGCCAGTTGCTTGCACAGTATCTCAATGTTTTGGTGAAGCAAGAGTTAGGAGATGGCTTTTTGTTTGGTTTCCCATTTAAAACAATGGAGGCTCCTTATTCCAACTTATGGTCTATCATTAGTAAAGACAATATACTGAAATAACTTATTAAGAAGGAAGTTACTAAAGGTAGGCTTTTAGGCCCCTTTTCCTCTCCTCATTTGCCAGCTTTCAGGTTTCACTTCTTGGGTTATTTTCAAAGAGTACTCCAGCTCAATATAGGGTTATTTGCCATCCGTCCTAGGCAGGTTTTTGGCCAATGACAGCATCAGTAGGTAAGATGTCTAGGTCAAATAAAAAAACTCTGGAGGCTCAAAAATTGACCAACAGTCTGTGGGTCAACTAAATTAAATATATGTTTGTCCCTTCTTTTTCTTATGCAAACTTTTGTGGGTAACACCCTTTTTAGTTTGTATTCCCCTATCTCTCACTCAGAATTCATTTTTCAGGAAGAGCAAAATAGAAATACCACCCCCACTATGTTTGCCACAGTGTTTCATAAAGCACCTCTACAGATTCCAAGCTTACTTAGCTTAGGTATTTCACTGCATTCATTCTGTACTGGCAGAGCCACAGATCTGGCTGCAGTGGGCCAGCTGATTGAGGCTATACAGAGGAGTGGGCACTGGTCTTCTAAAGCTTTTTTAAACTGCATTAGATAGATGTTTCTGGCTGTTAATGTCTATTTTTTTTTCAGGTGGAGTACATGTGGTTTTTCTTGGTCATTATACATTTTCCTCACAGCCAAGAGAGTTTCAGTTCTGTCAAGTGGTCTCAGTTTAGGTTTATACCATTCTTCAGTCAAGGTGATCTGGACTGGTCACCCTAGGTTGTATATTTTTGAATTTTTACCTAAGTTTCATGAACTAATTCAATAGATTGGGACCTTGCATTTGATACTGTTTCACTTTGGGGCTAATAATGCTGATGTTTTTCCTGAACAGCATTTTTTTTCTTAGGTTTATCAGATATCAGCCATCATTCGGAGAGTTTTGTGCTCCTATTTGCCATTGAATGGCAGAGATCGTATGGAAATTTGTAAATTATAGGGGTGAACATGTAGTAGACCACTTTAAGTTGCAGGACAAAGATCCTCTTTGGTTCTGTCTAGAAGGTGTTTATTTATCTGATGTTGATTGCAACTTACTGAACTTGAATTTTGCCTTATTTATTCAAAAGTTAGCATTCTGGTGATAGTAATTAATGCTACAAACATTTAATTTTAAATTTTATTTTCCTTCATGTTTCAGGCTTGCCAGAAAGGGGGAGGGTACCTGGTGAGCCAACGATGGGCAGAATTTCCTCCATTTTGATTTCACCCCTACTTTTCTAGGTATCTTGGCCATTTTGTTGGAGTTTGAGATTGCAAGCACAGTGCAAATGCTGTACCCTGTGGATACAAGTTCAAAAGATTTTTAGCATGGATAAAGGCATCAGGGAGGCAGTTGTTTCAGCCACCTGGTAGAAACAGGCAGGGTTATATATTGTTGGAATATACTGCCATTGCATAGTTATGCTGTTCATGGTTACAAATGTTATTAGATTCAATAAAGATGATAGCAATGGCAATCTGGTGTGTTTATTTGTATTTTAAGTGGATTTGGCAAGAATGACCATCCTTTAAGCAAGCAACAATGCTCAACAGGGTGTGTGTTACTGTGTGGGCCTCTACCCCCCTGGAAGACCATTATTTATACAGTAAAACACTCTGGAGGGCACTATTACACTTGGAGAATTGTCTGTCTGTGAAATTGTTTTGTTTTACTTACTTATTTTTTTTAATTTCTATATTATATTTTTTATATATTTTTGATGTAAAATAGCTCCTCCACCTAATGTTTCAAAGTTGCTATAGTATACATAAATGGTGTTGGATGAAGCATTTTACATACAAAATATAACATTTTCAAAAAATATCCAGCTAATTACCTTACTTTTTGATCCCTTATTCCTAAAATGTGTGATTTGTTAGCAGTCTTTGGGGATTTAAGTCACTAACTAATGGCATACATTTGACTTTCAGACTTCATTTCCTTTAGAAAATTCATGCTGATTCTGTTATTTAAGCTACTCTGTAATATTATAAGAACAATATTTAAAATGTCTCCCTATTTTTGAGCCTTTGTTCCCCCTTTATTTCATTCCTTATCCAGATTTCCCAAGCTAATAATTCAAAAGGTATGCAAACCTCTTTAATACTGCTGCCACTGGTTGAGCAATGTCTCTCTCTCTCTCTCTCTCTCTATCTCTCTCTCTCTCTCACACACACACACACACACACACACACACACACACACACACACACACACACACACACACAAACATACACGCTTACACTTCAGAAAATGCATGCTAACACAAATCCTATTATTAAAACAACTTTGTAATTTTATAACAGCAATATGTAAAATATGATCCCATTTTTAGCCTTTGTTCTCACTTTATTTTAGGCTTTATCCAGATATAAGCAGGCCTCTTCATGACTGCTGCTGCCAGTGCTCGATTGCTTTCATTCTTCAGTCTTTCTCTCTCACTCACAAGCATCTTGCTTTCATGCACACATACACTCATACGCAGAAACAGAAACACACACAGATACACACATCAACACACAGAAACATAAAAACACATTTTTTTTCTGTTTCATTTATTTTTTACACTCACTAAACAGCAAAGGTGCTGCTTAGTGAGTGTAAAATAAAGGCTCTTTATATTGCACTTACTCGCATGTACGCGGTACCACCTTTATCATTCTTATAAGAAAAGCGCAGTCGGGGTCTGAACTGAATGCAAACAGCTAAAGTTAACTTTGAACCTAACACCACTCTTAAGTATTCAACTGTGGTACCACCTTTATCATTTTATAAGAAAAGTGCAGTCGGGGTCTGAACTGTCTGCAAACAGCTAAAGTTAACTTTGAACCTAACACCACTCAAGTATTCAACTGCAGTACCACCTTTATCATTCTTATAAGAAAAGCGCAGTCTGGGGAGACAAAGATGGCCGCCATTCTATAAGCACTGCAGTACTTCAGCTCTCCAAAGACCAGAAACAAAAATCACCTCTGCGGATGTACATTTGGAGTTAATCAACTAATTGACAGCAATTAATAATCTACTAGAAGTCAGCGATCTTATCGAGGAAAAAAAATTGAAAAAAAATACTTGGTGACAACAGGATTGGAACTGATTGCTTGGTTGATTCTGAACAGAGCAACAGACAAAGGACTGAATTACCACATTACTGAAACTTTTACTTGGTAATCATCTCTATCTGCAGCATTTCAAAATGTCAAAAGAAGATAAAAATATGGACACTACAACTACTAAAACTAAACTGTCAGCATTACAGTCTCCAGAGAAGGAATCCATATTTAAGAGACAGAAAACATTCAGACAGCAAGAAACTGCAAAAACAGGGGCATCAGCGAAATCTGATCAACAGGTTACGATGGAAGGAATTAAGTCTGCATTGTTGCCCATACAAGATGCATTACAAGACCTAACATCCCAAACACAAACATTTAGTGAGACATGTAATCGGATTCTAACAAGAATGGAGAAAGCAGAAACCAGAATAGCAGCAAATGAAGACAATATAGCATTGCTCACTAAAAGATCTGAATCACAAGAGGCTGATATACAAATGATGCAAAACAAAATTCTGGACCTGGAAGCAAGATCAAGACGTAACAACATAATCATCAGAGGGATCCCAGAATCAATCCAATATAATGAGCTGAACACTTCTATCATACAAATATTTGAAACATTACTTAAGGACTCTGTGGATGTTCAGCAAATTGTCATAGAAAGAGCACACAGAGCTTACAGAAATTCCCAAGCTTCAAATACACCAAGACCTGTGTATGTCAAAATATTAAACTTCCAGGATGTGAATAAAATACTTCTAACCATAAAAAAATCTGGAGGATCTATAACGTGGCAAAGTTATAAAGTTTCTATAACACAGGATTTACCAGCACAAATAAGACAGTCTAGACAAATGCTGGCTCCATACTGTAAGTTTCTAATTGACAAAAACATTAGATTTCAAATGAAATATCCTAACAGTTTAATCTTTACTCTTGATGGCATTAAATACACTGTAAATACAAAAAAAGAAGCCAGACCTACCTTTTTGAAGCTGTTTAAGGCTCTGCCACCGTCTGAAAATTGAACAGTACATCTTGGCTTTTTCCTGCATTAGAGTGAATGGGAGACTTCATTTACGAGAATCCGAGGCTTCAAAATCCTTTGTGTGTTCTTCTTTCTTCAGCAGGCCTGGTAATTCTCCGTTTATCTTTTAATCTCGTCTTCCTAGCTGAAACACGAAGATTCCACGAAGTTTTATGGCTTCTACGAGCGCTCCTGACCCACGAGGAAGCAGGAAATAAGGTAAAGGAAGCAGGGGGACCGTTTTGAGTGTGGTACAGCTGAGAGGTCCGTTCACAATTGGTTCCCCGTCATGAGCGAAAATTCGAAAATTGAACTGCCTGGACTGCTGCAACTGCTGGGAAGCAAGAAGAGCTGCTGTAAATTGAAACAAAGCTTTTTGGGACTTTTTTGAGGCTAAAATGACTGAGAAACGATCAATGAGGTAAAATGTGTCTTGTATGGACAAAAATGTATGGTTTGGCTGTTGCTGTATAAGAGTCTATGGCTTAGTGGTAAAGCCAGGTAATGCAGTCTATTTTTTGTGTTATTTTTTTTCTCTTTTTTTTTTTTTTTTTTTTTCTCTCCTTTGCAGGCTTGTTTTGTAACTTACTGTGTTTTATTTAGTGAGTAAATAAGTGAATAAATAAGTATCTTTTAACTGTGTTCAGTTTGGGGAAGGGGGAGAACAGAAAAAAGAAAATATATATATATATATATATATATATATATATATATATATATATATATATACATATAGTATAATTAGCAAACAGTAGTAGTAGTTGTGTAATATAGGTGATGTCTAACTGTAATGATCTATAAAAAATAAATGCAATATTGTAGGAATGTTTTGAAGATAAATAGCTGACCTAAATAATGGCTTGTTTTAAACAAATGTATAATAACTGTGTGCTTATTAGGTGAACTGTTAGTTAAAAGGTTTTGGAACAAGTAATTATAATGCCAACATATTATTGCTGTATTTAAAGTTTGTTAAAAGTGAATTATTTGACATGTCAGGTACAATTAGTTTACATGAATATTAGGGAAATGTTCAGAGCTGTAGTTACTTGAGTGCGGTGTTTAGTAGGGAATGTCTGGGTTAGACTTTGTAGATGTAGATATAGTTGGTGTAGGTTTTTTGCATGCTATTTTATTGTTAGTTAATAGAATTAGTAGTTTAGCTACTTTGGAATGTTATCCAATGTGAAAAACCTATGTTCATCCTGGTCCGGAGGAATAGTGGATAGGCACTGGGTAGGGATGGGATGGCTGTTTTGCTTCCAAAAAATTCACGTAATACCAACACTTGTCAATTTAAGGTGGAAAACAAAAATAGATACCATTATTCATCAATTCATAGTTTAGAATGTGGATAATAGATTCCTGGAATGTTAAAGGACTCCAGAACATGAAAAAGAAAGCTGTTTCTGCATTTGTTTTTAAATCAAAAGCAGGTTTTATTCTATTACAAGAAACACATTTGACTAATGACCAGTGGGAAACAATGAAGGACAAGAAATGGATTAGGAAGGTTGTAAAGGCGGAAGGGACTACGAATAGTGCTGGGGTGGCAATTATAATCAAGAATCAGTTTCAAGGAGAAATTTTGGAGGACAAAATAGATAAAGAAGGCAGATGGTGTTTGGTGGTTCTCAAAACTGAAAGTTTCGATAAGCCGATAGTACTTTTATGTGTTTATGCCCCAAATGTGAAACAACATCATTATATAGCTTCAATTTACTCTATTCTACAGTCATATAACAACTGTTACATAGTGATGGGGGGGATTGGAATGCTTACCAAGATTCTAAAACTGATAAGTTGGGAGCTTGACTGCTTTTAATAAGCAGGCAATGGTAGCGTTGAAAGAACTGAGAACGGATTTCAAACTATATGACCCTTTTAAATACAAACACATACAAGCAAAGGCAGAAAACTTTACTTTCTATTCTAGCTGCCATAAAATGTGGTCAAGAATTGATTTTTTTTTAATTCCAGAAGTGTTCATTTCACTTGACCCTAGGGTTTCTAATCAAGCTAGACAGCTCTCAGACCATTCTAAAATAACTTTAACTTTAAAGACCGATATTTTGAATACTAAAAATTATGGTGGATATAATTGGTCCTTAAACCCATACCTATTAACCAAAGAAGATATAGTACAGGAAGTTAAGGAGATACTTAAACAATTAGTATACAATACACCCCGTAATGAACATCCATTAGATATAGAATGGGCTACAACTAAAACTTTGTTAAGAGGATTATTTATTCAGAAAGCCACTTATTATAAAAAACTCCAAAATAAAGAACAACTGGATCTGGAAACTAAAGTACAATTATTGGACCAGGAGCTGATGAGTAACTACACTGAGCAAACAGAAACTGAGTTGTTAAGATGTCAGAAAGAGCTGTTTCTTATGCATAACAGAAAATTGACACTGTACGAACAAAGAAGTTTAGTTAAATATGCAAATCACATTCAAACTCCCTCGAAAGCATTAGCCCGTATTATTAATCAGGCGAAATCGACACGATTAATTATCGAAATAAATCATAATAATACGTTATATACTGATAAGTCAGATGTCATGAAGATTTTTGAATCAATTTTTATTCAGATATATGGTGAGCAACAAACTCATGGGCATGATGAAGAGAGAAAAGAGTTCTTACAGAAAATTAATTTTCCCAAGATTGACGAGGATTCTCAGGGAGAATTGACTGCATTGATTACAGTTGATGAAGTTCTAGAGGCAATTAAGAAACTAAAGCCACATAAAGCCCCAGGACCAGATGGTATGACCTCTGAATTTTATAAATCTTTTAGTGGGATTCTGAGCACCGTGCTTTCACAGACCTTTAATTATATCATTTGAATGGCAGCAATGATCTTCATTTTAATGCCTCAAGAACAATTCTGTTATTGAAAGAGAATAGTGATCCCAAAAATCCAGACAATTATAGGCCCATATCATTGTTGAATATTGATATGAAAATCATGACATCTATTCTAGCTAGTAGATTAAAAAAAATAATAAACTTGATAATATCAGAAGAACAGGCGGGGTTTATAGATGGGAGACAGACTACAGACAATACATTAACTCTTCATACTTTAATATCTTATGCAAAGTATAAAAATATGAACATATATGCTTTAATAATTGATGCTCAAAAAGCATTCGATAGAGTTAATTTGGCTTATTTATTTGAAACATTATCATATTTCAATATACCTCAGCTTTTTATTTCTATGTTAAGAAATTTATACAAGAATGCATACACTAGTTTATATATAAATCATGAATGTTCCAAAAGGATTCAAATTAAAAATGGAACTCGACAGGGGTGCCCATTGTCTCCCATACTGTTTAATCTGTATTTGGAACCTTTATTTCTTCATATGAAACAAAACGTTTTTTATAATTCTCCTGTACTTCTTGGGATAAAGGTTAGAGGTTAGAATGGCTGCTTTTGCAGATGATTTAAATATATACAGTACCACACCGGTGTCAGATACGGAAAAAATACTAACAGCAATACAAACCTTTGAGAAAATTGCTAATTACAAACTAAATTTAAAAAAAAAACAAAATATTCCCTCTAAAGACACCTGCACCTTTTTCAATGTTACCATTGATAGGACGAATAAGGACAGAAGAAAGAATAAAATATTTGGGGATTGACTTTTCAACTGAAAATAGAGAATTTTTTATCAACAATATTAAGGCAACTGGAGACCGAATAACAATGGATTTGAAAAGATGGAGTAAGTTGAAGCTACCGATGATGGCAAGAGCAGCGATAATAAAAATGAACGTTCTCCCCAGAATGCTATATATTTTTAGAGCAGCACAACTTAAAATCACAAAATCCTTTTTCAAGCAATTTCAGATAGGACTGGGGAAATTTCTGTGGGAACCCAGAAAACGAGAATATCCTATGAAAACTGATGGCTCCTAAAACGAGGGGGGGGTTGGATTTACCAGATTTTGAGATGTATTATACAGTGATTCAGGCCAATAGGATTTTAAGGGTGTCTTACTTGGATAGTGAAAATAGAAAATGGATACCCAAATGGGTACTGCTAAATTATAAACATATAAAAGGGAAGAGAATTAATGTTAAAGCTGTACCATTTTTGAATATAAAAACATTGAGTAAATATGAGTTAATGGAACACATCAAGGTATGGGCAGTGGCGACTCAAACTCTGTTTGCCTCCTTGAACCTTTTAAAATATATGATGATGTTTCAACCATTTGATGGAAATCCTAATATAACTATTGGTAATCAACTGATAGACTTAAAAATATCCATTTATTAAGGAATTAACTGTAAGGGATTTATACCCCTTCCTAGGAGTAGCGGTACATGATATCTTAAAAGAGATGAATCTTCCCATCTCTTATTTAATTATAATGAGGCAGTTAAAAGATTTGGCCATAAATTATTTTACCGGTTCTGAAATAAAAAGAGGAACTAGTTATTTCAGGTCATCTGTGGGAAGCATTGCAACAAGATAGAAAATATATATCCTCAGCGTATAAAATGGCAAAAGAGAAAATATAATAATCATATTCTGTTATCCAAATACTGGAGAGGAATTGCCATCCCTAGGCGACAGTAAAATAGTAGAGGCGTTTAACTTAACATTAAAATCCGTATCACTTCAAAAACTGGTCTTTACTCAATTGATGATATTTAACAATGCATATTATACCCATCTTACACTTCATAAATTTGATTCAAAAAAGTCACCTAAATGTCCACAGTGTGTAGATCAGACAGCAGACCTGTTACACATGTTCTGGAGTTGCAAGTACATTTATAAATTATGGAATTCTTTAAAGTTACAACTACAAAAAATGGGTTACCAAAACTCAACACTCTCCTGGGAATTTCTGATTTTACATATTCCACGGAGAATTTGGACAAAACAAAAAAGATTGTAATTATGAATATTAGTTTACTAATGAAATTATATATAGCCACAAATTGGTTGAACCCAGCACAGGTGTCGTGGCAAAATTTCAGGCTGTTAGCGATTAAGCATATATTAGCACACAAATTGTTAATTAGAAATAATAAGAAAAGTATAAACAGCATAAAAATTTGGGAACAAATCTTTAATATTATTTTACGTAGCGGTTCCTATCCACTTTCCGTCAGGACATTCTGTATGTGTACCAACACATTCTTGGATTAGATAGAAAATGTAGAAATAATACAAATTATTGGCTTGAGTTGGTTTATAATTGTCTATTGTAGATGCTTTTATGTTTAATTTTTTGTGATTTTAATTTCCTGTACTTGGTTAAAATGATATTTATTCTTAATGTATTATAGGGAAATTCAAAATGGAACTAAAACATTGGAAGCAATATTGTACATAATGTAAATAGTGTGTGAAATGTATAATGGTTTGGCAAAACAATAAAAATGATTATTGAAAAAAAAAGAAAAGCGCAGTCTGGGTCTGAACTGTCTGCAAACAGCTAAAGTTAACTTTGAACCTAACACCACTCAAGTATTCAACTGCAGTACCATCTTTATCATTCTTATAAGAAATGTGCAAACAGCTAAAGTTAACTTTGAACCTAACACCACTCTTAAGTATTCAACTGCAGTACCATCTTTATCATTCTTATAAGAAAAGCGCAGTCTGGGTCTGAACTGTCTGCAAACAGCTAAAGTTAACTTTGAACCTAACACCACTCCAGTATTCAACTGCAGTACCACCTTTATCATTCTTATAAAAAAAGCGCAGTCCAGGTCTGAACTGTCTGCAAACAGCTAAAGTTAACTTTGAGTTTGTGTCTATCTGTTTGAGCCAAGTTTCATTTTCCCCTGGAGAGCACTCTGCTTTGGCTTGTAAGCAGCCCCCCCCCCACACACACACACACTCATCTTCTATTTTTTTCTCTTATTTCCTTCTGTTAGCAAATAGTATCCATAACTGATAAATACTGTGTGTTTGTTAATTTAAACCGAGACCACAGTAGCCTACTGATACAAGGTTATCCTGTTTTTCCATCTGAGAAATGGTAACTTACAGTTTCAGAGCAGTCCTTGGTCAATTCTGATTGTTTCTTAAACACAAACTTGTCTTTGGTTTCGCTCATTCGCAGCAGTACAAAAGAACTGCCTGCTCACACCCTTGTTCTCCCCCTCCCCTTCCCTGTTTATTACCTTAAGCCAATCCCAAAGTTAAGAAATATTACCTGTGGCAGGCACCATTTTTAAAACTACAACCACCCTTTGAGCACCTTATGCTCGGCTCTGCTATAGAACTTATTAAAACTGCCTGAACTGGGACACAGCTAACTGATAGTTTGTGGAAATACAGGGTACCTACCTGAGTCTCCACATTCACTGTCATATGTTCTTTTTTCAGTTTACTCTGTTACCTGATTGTGTCCAGCCCCCTCATAACAGCAACTAACAGGGTTTCTACCCACTTTACTCCCCACCCTGCCCCCTATTACCTCCCGCCCCCAGTGGTCCTACTTTTATTACACTCACAAACCCCTCCCCTCTTTCCAATAGCCAACCACAGTGCTAAACCCAACACTACCTCATTCATCTTCCCACTACTATCACTCCTCCTCAGCTAACATGTACAAGAATACCTTACCTATGCTCACTGTATGCACTCTCCTTGCATATCTTACATCCTACTAAAACTCTATCATTCCCCCATTGAACTACTACCACTGTACTACTACTCACACCACAACTCGTGTCTCACCCTCACACAGCTCCCCTCCCACCAACTCAAGAACCATCCCTATGCACCCCCCGCATATTCTACCAACTATATTACTCAAACATAAAGCATCCCTACAACTTAAAATAGTAACCCTCTCACCTTACCTATTACCCAAAGAGCACACTCATAAAGTTTCCCTAATAAACAAACACATTCAAAAACTGAGAAAACTAATAACCTCATGCACATCAAAACTAGCCCTAAGTGGAGACATCCACCCCAACCCTGGCCCTACCATCTCCAACCCCAATCCTCATAATCAGACTAGAAATCACAACCTCTCCCATATCACAGCCAATAGAAAGTCAAGTGACTTCCTTCTACTAAGCCTAAATATTAGAAGTATATCCAACAAAGTCCATGAACTCCATGCCACCATAGACTTGTACTCCCCAGATATAGTCATCCTGACAGAAACCTGGCTAAAACCTCACATTACCAGTGAACAAATCCTCCCTACCGGTTACGGCATACTAAGAGTAGACCAGCTAAACAAGAAAGGAGGTGGTGTAGCTATAATATTTAAACAGCATCTAAACATCCATATCTTAAAATCATCAGCTCCACAAATAGGCAATGAAGAAATAATATATACCAACCTCAAAATAAACCAAAACAAAACCATCAACATAATTGGATACTACTTCCTACCTGGCCAAAACATCCCTCCACTAGAAAACCTCCTCAGCTGGTCTATCCACCATCTCCCCCAAGAAACTATCATTTTAGGTGATTTCAATATTGACTGGCAATCCTGTTTTGGCAGCCATCCAACCCATCATGTAAACCTTCATGGCTTCACCCAACTAGTCCAGTTGCCAGCCAGGATAAATAAAAACTCCAGCAAGCACACTACCCTGGACTGGATACTAGTCAGTAAGAGCCCCCAGTCATATATAACATGCTGCTTATCAGATAGCCTCAGTGATCACTCCCCAACATTCCTACTCAAAAAATACCTATACCAAGCTAAGCCTGTCATCTACTGTCAAATATGTAAAAAAATAAACTTTAACCCACTCACATTCATCACATCCCTCAACGAATGTAACTGGCATCCTCTAAAGTACTTCAGTCTTGGTGACACAGTTGAATTTTTTAATACTACCTTTCTGAGCATCCTTAATTACAATGCCGCCATAAGACTTTACAGAACCAAAGGACGACCCTCCCCATGGCTACAGAAAACCACTAAGTCAGAAATGAAAAACAGGGATAAAGCCTGGGAGCACTGGCGCAAAACCAATACCCCCTCAAATAGACAGAAATTCCTAGAACTACACAATAGAGTCAAAAAGCTAATAAAACAGGACAAATTCCAGTACTACCAGTCTGCCCTAGACTCCTCCCAACACAACCCCAAACAATTCTGGTCCTCCATAAACTCCATCCTCCACCCAGGTAAAGTCATTACCCCTCCTACTAACATCCCTCACTCCTCCAAAAATATTGCTACCTCATTCAACGCACACTTCACACAAACCATACTATCACTAGCTAAACAACACAACCCCCCTCCCCTCCAACCCTCACCTTCAACTAGTAATCTTCCCACTGCCTTCTCTTTTTCTCCTGTACCTACCTCCAACATAAAAAAACTCTTAACTAGACTTAAGTCCACCAAATTAGCAGCAGACAACCTCCCAAGTGAATACTTACAAATCACAGCTGATGCTCTGGCCTACCCAGTATCCATCTTGATTAACCAATCTCTGTCAGGAAGTTACATTTCCACACTATGGAAAGTTTCACATATAATTCCTCACTACAAAGGTGTCCCCTCCACAGAACTAACCAATTACTGCCCCATAGCTATTCTCACTCCACTCTCCAAAATAATAGAGAGATGCATTCACTCTCAGGTCTTAGACTACCTCCTTACTAACAACCTCCTTTCCAATACTCAGCATGTTTTCTGACCAAACCATAGCACCACCACTGCCTTACTCTCCTTTACTAACACTACACTTCAGCATAAAAACAATGAATATCTCTACTCTGCTACTTTCCTAGACCTGTCTAAAGCATTTGACATGGTCCCACACAAACAACTCATCTCTGTCCTCAATAACCTATCCTTCTCTCAATCAGTCACCTACTGGTTTCAGAGTTACCTGTCTGACTGCCAACAATCCGTTGTATGGCAGAATTACATATCTCACCAAGTACCTGTCTCTATAGGGGTTCTCCAATGATCCATCCTTGGACCCCTACTCTTCTCTATTTTCATCAATAATCTAGTCTCTGCCATCAAACATGGCACACTCATACAATATGTAGATGACTCAACCATCATCTGCTCAGCCCATTCCCTACCCCAACTGTAAAAAGTCACACAGGAATTATTTTTCTCTGTTGAAACTTGGTTATCCGATGCCAAATTAATACTCAACCCAAACAAAACTAAACTACTCATCTTCCAACTCACCAAACATACTCAAAACAACTCTCACTTTAACATCACAGCAAAAGACAATACCACTATACACCCAACAGAACACACCAAATTGCTAGGGTTGGAAATAAACAATAATCTAAAATTTGACATTCACATATCCATGACCATAAAAAAATTCCACAAGCTAGGAGCATTATACAGAAATAAGCAACTTCTCACCAAAGCAGTAACGATTTCAGTAGCAAATTCCCACCTTATCTCCACCCTACTTTATGCCTCTCCAATATATACCAACCTAAGGCAATGTGATCCAAACAAGCTAGAGACCTGCTACAACAAAATCGCCAAATTCGCCACAGGGACATCCTACCGTAGTCACCACTGTCTCTTACTTGCTGAACTGGGCTGACTTGAACTCCCTCACCTCCTTCAATGGTATCAACTCTCACTCGCCCACAAACTAGTAAACCATCTACTAAATGTCCCATCCCTCCAGAATCTACTCCAACCCTATCTCACCACCAGACCACTAAGATCCAGCAACAAAAATCACTTGCAGATCACTAAAGCCAATAAATCTGCTGGTGAAACACTATTCTCTTGCGCCATAGCCAAATTATGGAACTCCCTCCCACCCTCAATTACCTCCATACCATCATGCACCCACTTCAAAACTTTACTAAAAGCACACCAACATGCTGGCTATGCCCTTGCAACTTCCACTCTAATATCACCCACCCCATCCAACCACTACCTTTCTTTCCACCCCACTAACTACCTTGATTATTGCAAGCTCGGATGCTCATAAGCCTACTACTTATTATACAGCAAGAACTTCTTATTGTAACAATTGTTAATGTCTGTTATGTATGTCGCAGACAAAGATTCTAGTTGTCTACTGATATACTATGTTCTTCATCTGTAACTATGTTTGTAATCAATTGCTATGTTAATCAAATTGTTAATTGCTATGTAACTCCAATGTAACTACTGTCTGTATATTTTAACTGTGGAGCTTTCTCCCCAGGCCTCCGCTGAAAATGGACCTACGTCCAGTCGGCCACTCCCTGTCAACAAATTTAAATAAATAACTAACTAATTAAATAAATAAATGAAATACACTCACTCTGTAGGTGCTTATGTCTGCATGTGTGAGTGTACGCATACTCGCATGTACACATCCACTCACACATGCAGACGTAAACACTTACAGAGTTTTTTAATTTTCTTTCATTTTTTTTTTATATGTTTTACACTCATTAAACAGCAAAAGCACTGCATAGGCTGCATAAAATAATAGCAACCTTTAGCTTAATTTCAGTCCGAACTCCACGGCAGTTGTGAAATGGCAGACTTGTTTTTCAGTGGGTATTACCTGTAGATTAACACCCTGTTGGAGAACATTTGCTCTCCGATTAGGGTGATGATCTACAGTTGCCCATTTCTAACAGAGCACACCTAAGGAATCAAAGTGAGGATGCTGGGAAGAAAACTGATTATACTTAATCAAGCTAGAAAAAGCTGATTAGAAATGGCACTGACGTTCTATTTTTTTTCTATAAAAATTCTGGAAAATACCTAATGTAGACTGTATGAGTGATGAAAAAATGGGATAATTACATAATTTAGCATTTCAATATAGATCACCTATTCACCACCACTTGTACTTCTTCTCATATGTGTTACTTATATACTATTACCTTACTGTACTGAGTGTTGCATACTTGGAATCTGTTTTAATATTGCATGCTATGTCTATTTCTCTCTCTCTCTCTCTCTCTATATATATATATATATATATATATATATATATATATATATATATGTGTGTGTGTGTGTGTGTGTGTGTGTGTGTGTGTGTGTGTAGTGTATGTGTATACATATAATATAGATACCAATACTACACAATTATAATGGAATCATAGTAATGACCAGAAATTGCACTTAATAATCCCAAGCCTATATCCTAGATTTCATCTTATGAAAATGCCATTTCAGAGAACTGTAAATCAGCGCCTGTGGATATGATAGCTGCCAGCAATACATTATTTTCAAAATACATTTTCCTGTTTTATTGTCTTTCCTCTGTTGATTCATCATCTTTAGTAAATGTTAAACGTGAATATTTGAATATGTACAAAGTATAATAATTATTATATGCAATCACATTCCACTTTGCATATGCAGAAATAAACCAGAATAAAAATGTAAAGTATAGTGCAGTGATTATATTTTCTAATATTGTTGTATTATAAAGGAATAGAGCTCAAGGGGTTAAAATTTCTAGATGATATGTTGTACTAGGGACTAGTAAAATGGCATGAGTCCCAGGTGTTTGAAGGCCACTTTCTGACGCAATGTTGGTCTCTTGTGCTGAAATTCAACTACATGTTCTGTTAAGATGAGTGCAACAACCAAGGAGAGGGAGAGAGAGAGAGAGAGAGAGTAATTTAGCATCGAGAGACTGGATTTTTAGGGTTAGAGAGCGATTAGGGTTAAGGGCTCAAGGGGATAAACTCTTTGGATTTTCACAGATTTTAGATAAGATATATAAAAAAACTTCTGTTTGACGGAGAGTAATGATGATGGAATTCACATATCCTGCTTCTCATAAACAAGATACTCACATCTAACAGTGAGAGGATATACATATGGAAGCAATGCACATCAAATTTAGTGATAAGAGTTTCTTTGCTACCATGGGAATCTAGGTTTGATTTTCCACTCACTGTGCATAAACAACAAAACTGTAGGATTTATTGTACTTCCTGAAGGTGTTAGTGCCACAAGAAACCAAACACAGAGTTTCACTATTGCTGAAAGGAAAGACGCCCAAGATAATTTTACTAATAGAAAAGTTAAGTCAGACTCAGTGATTATATTATTCACGATTTTGGAGTTATGCATGTTTGAACAGAAGCTTTCTGCTTTATTTAAGACAGCATTATGAAGCTTCAGCATGATACATGCAAGAATAACCCTGTTCTTTTTTGCCACATATGTAAAGGCTTACTAATTACTTATGTTACTCTATATAGTGAACATTTGGTGCAGAACGGGAGTTAAAGCATTTTTGAATTTTTTGAACTATGTTTTATGTGAATTATTTCCTTTTTTTTATGGTCGGATCTTCTGTACATTGGGTTTACCTTATGACAGCTCTTATGATCTGTTTATCCCCCTTGGTTGAGAAAAATAAAGCTCATTTAGTCCCTGGAGGCAGTAATCAAGTGGACCAAGAGTAGATTCTTTGTCCATGAGAAGGATTGTTTATTACCCAACTTCATCTGTGCATGCTCCTTAGCATCCAATAGGATGTAACATGATTGACTGTCCATGCCTCCATATAGAGAGGCAGCCCCTTGTCATCCCCATCTCAGGTAAGATTCTGCTATGGAAAGTGTTCCTTAAAGGTCAAGTTCAAAGAGTCAAAACTGAATGCGTTTATGCAATTCTGTTTTCACTCCTCTTGACAGTACTATTGACATAACATTGGACTGAGCTATCAAAATGCGTAACAGGTATGTTTTAAAAACACTTGTGCCATCTACAACATTTTCAACATCCAAAGCATTTTTCAGTAAGAGTCTTCCATGGGCAATATCCTGCAATCGTTCTGGGTGTGTGGTGAAAGACATGTAGAAGAACTGCTGTAATCTTTTTTTTTTTTTTTTACTACTGTTTTAAGCTCTGTTTTTAACCTACAAATTTTTGAAATTATAAACTGCTGTAATCTTTTTGTTACCACTGTTTTAAAGCTTTGTCTTTAACCTACAAATGATTGAAATTGTAAACTGCTGTAATCTTTTTTGTAACCTTTGTTTTGGAGCTTTTCTCCCCAGGACTCCATTGAAAACACTGTCTTATTGGCCCAAATGGACTATCCTGGTAAACCAACTGCAAATAAATAAATAAATAAGAAAGAGGTTATTATCTATCAGGTAAAAACAAGCTCGACCACCATGGCTGACACGTATAAAACTTTAATAGAAAAACAATAAAACACCAAAAAGTAAAAAATAAGTGCTTTCACAGCTGGAAGCCGCATCTTCAGACCATAACGCTCCATACAAACTGTAGCACTGTTAAAAGTTACCCAATCAGAAAAAAAAAACAATCAGGTCACATGGCTACTCATGAAGTGGTAGGGCAAAACCATTTTTAATACCATTCTAAAAATATATAAAATCAATGCCTTAGGCCATGTGCTTGTAAAACTGGTTTGATAGAAACATTATTATTCAAACCAGGGGGCAAATCTGCTTTTAATAAAATAATCCACCTAAGTTCAGCATGTTCAGTAATGTTTCTGATATCCCCTCTTCTAATGGTATATTCAATGCACTCTAAAACAATAAATTTAAAACAATGAGTAGAGCCAGAATCATATACATGTTTAGCTAAAGCATTTGTATGTTTTTTGTTGTGAATGTCCCCAACATGTTCAAGTATTCTGTCTTTCAGCATCCGGTTTGTTCTTCCTACATAAAAGCTGCTGCACACTTGACATTTTGCATAATAAATCACATTCTGCAGTCAGCATAAAAGTCAAACTGGATTTGATAGCACAAAAAGAGATGTCCAATAGAGCTTGTAGTTGACAAGATCCACATGGAAAAGTACCTGTATGATCCGACAAAGGAATACTGTTGCATTTGGTATATTTATAGCACAGTTCTCTTTTTACAGATTTATTATTGCAAAATGAAAAACTCGGTGTGGATCCTAGTGCTCTTATGACTGCTTTAGTCTGTCATTAGAACTGGCCAGTTCTTTTTTATAATCTCACAAATCATTCCTACATTGCTTGAGTATGTAAGTACAACTAGAGGGGTGACAGTTTGTCTACCTGTCCTGTTAAGTGCTACTTCATTATATTCGTTAAAATAGGGTTGTGCAGTAGTTTCCCTTAGGAAATGGACTTCAGATTCTCCTTAATCTACTTCCTTACAAGAGTAGCCTCTTTCCAAGAACCATTCAGACATCTCTGTTAGTACTTCATCTGCACTACTATCCATAGTGAAGTGTTGATGTTCTGAGCAACTGACCCTTCAGCACATTCTGAGTGACGTGTCTGGGGTACATTCTGGTTTTATGCAAAATGTTGTTCTTTTTGCAAGACGTCCTAAAAATCTTAGTCTCTATTTTGCCATGTACATCCTTTGATGCAGTAACATCTAAAAATCATTTGATTCACTTGAGAAGTGATGCATAAATAATAGAAAGGTTCATAGGTTCACAGATGTTTACTAGGCTAACAGCCAAAAGGACCTTTTCAAACCTAGTCATGCATCCCAAATCTCTGACAAGTTCTGATACCCTTGATAAGTGTAAGCATGGGCCTGGGAGATGAACCATTTACAGGTTACCTGTATGCATTAGAGACACAGGTGCCAAACTAGGGATGAATTTCTCGTTTCCCATCTAATTGTCCAAATTGCACTTGATATTAGTTAGGGAGGAACTCTGCTTGACATGTTTGGGGACCTTGTTCAACAGATGGGGTAGTCTCTGGGATACATGCCTATCTCTCCAGCAGGTCCTATTTATATCACAGGCAAGGTTTAAGTCTTTAGAAATGGTAATTCTGCTACTGTTTGTTTTGTGGATATGCAGGAGGTCCATCAGAGTAGGGTCTGACAATGCCCTCTATGCCAGGCACAGATCTCCCCTCAAAAGACTGTAGGGACAGAATACAGGGATAGGGCCCTGAGATGGTCTGCATAGGACATACTACTTATGACCTGTATTATTTTAGTGAGGAACCTATGTGGATGTTCCACTTGTTGGATGTGCCTGGTTAGGTACATACCAAAGGGGGCATTGTACTCAATGATAGGTTTGATGAATGCTGAATACAGTGGAACGATGACTTCCTTGGACTTAGATGTGAAACCCTTGCTTATAATTTGTGCAACATAGAATGATTTCCTCACCACTGTAGACACATGATTGTCAAGGACTAGATTACTATTTGTGTCCCCGGGTCCCTGATTACTGAGTCATCTCTTAGGGGTGTGTTGTCAATAAGATAGTTATCAGGGATGAATGACTTCCTAAAGGATGCTATTATACATTTCTTGGCATTTAGTTTTAGTCCATGGCTCTGACACTAGTTATTTGTCTGTGTCAGCCCCTCCTGGAAAACATTTGTGTCAGTGTGAGATTCAATTACAGCTCCTAATTTGCAATCATCTGCAAACGTAGTCAGCCACAGACCACTGATGTTGTCATTAACTTCTGAGAAGTAATTGCCAAAAATGAGTGGTCCAATGACTGATTTCTGAGGGACTCCACTTGCCCCTGGCCTCTTTATAGAGGTGGACTCTCCAGTTCTAACTTCCTGGGTCCTGACTTTGAGCCAATTGGCTATCCACCAGGTGGCATATTCATTTGAACCTAACCTCTTGAGTTTGTCAACAATGCTTGAGTAGGGTATTGTGTCAAATGCCTTGGCCAGGTCAAGGTAGGCAGAGTGAATGATTTTTCCCTCATCCATTGCTTTGGTGACCTTCTCAAAGAAGTCCACCAGGTTGAGTAAGCATGATCTGCCCTTGATGAAATCAAACTGGGTTGGGTCTAGTGTCTGGAGGTTTACTATATCTCTGTTGATCATCTCCATGACAATTCTTTACATGGCTTTACATATAACACTACTGAGACTTATGGTTCTGTAGTTTCTGGGGTCTGGAGATGGACCACCTTTGGGCAGAGGAATGATTGTTGCCTTTCTCAATTCATGAGGCATGATACCTGTTTGGAGGTTACAGTTAAATAGTAATTCCTGAGGCCCTAATAGGCCATGTTTCATGCTTTTAGAAGGCATCTTTGGATATTGTCTGGGCCCATTGATGTAGTGTTCTTGGTCTTAGAGAGAGCATTAAGAACCTGTTCCCTAGTGATAGTAGGGGGAGCTATGTTTGATGATATTTCTTGAGGGAAGGTTGAGGGGGAGAGAGGAGTAAAGCTGAAGCTGAATTTATTAGCCAGGAGGTTTGCTATATCTTCTGGCTCAGTATAGGTGGCTCCATTTACAATTAGCTTTGGGAGGCCAGACTTACCTCACATTTGGCTTTAGTAGACTTTATTTCTCCTCTGAGTTGTTTGTTTAGTTTGATGAGAGTGCTTTTATCCTTCTGAGTGTGGCAACTCCTAATTTTTGCCATGATTTTCTTCCTCCGGTTATACAGCCTATTGATTTTGTGATTCCACCAGAGTGGCTTGTTTTTTTTAATTAGTTCTGTACTTCTTACTGGGTGGGTACAGCTGCCTCTTTGCAGCTATTAACATGCTTGTACAGGATTTCTGTGAACAGGTCTGCATAAGTGGAAGTCTACTCAAGGTTTATAGGGGATGGAAATATTGCCAAGTTTTCACTAAATAGCAGAAAGTTAGCCTTAGAATAGTTCCTGAACATTCCCAGTTGAGATGGGGTTACAGGTTTTATTTTTACTTCAAAAGAGACCATTTTGTGGTCTGACCTTACCAGGGAAGGCATTACAGTAGGGGGTGTGCAGTACTCTCCCATATTAGTGACGACCAGATCTAGTGTGGTTGCACTCCTGGGTGGTCTATTGATTATCTGGTCATTTGTGTTTACAAAATCCAGGAAAATGTGTGCATGTATGTTTTATGTTGTATAAGCTTCTCAGTTAATAGTGGGGCAATTAAATTCACCCATGACAATGGTATTGCGTAGATGTGGTATGTAAATAATCAAAAAAAAGATGAAAGAGTATCTGATGTACCTTTCCATACCAAAAAGATGTCATCCACAAAACGTCTAAAGTAGCTGATATTGTCCACAAATGGATTATTTGAATAATTAAATTCATATTTTGCATACAAATTGGCACACACTATGCCCATTGCCACTCCAAAGCACTGTAGATAAAAAGCATTTTTGAAGATAAACACATTATTCGCTAGGTTTAGTTCAAGAAGCATACATATTAAAGTCACTTTGTTTGTAGAAAAGTTACTGTTCCTGAACAAAAAGGCTCTAACATATTCCATGCCGATGTCATTCGTCAAGGGTAATCAGAAGTAGTTGCTCAGTATTCTCAAGTTCTTTGTACCAAGCATAAAAGTCACACAAAAAATCTTTTTGTATATTTAAGGATGCTGGGTACTCCATCTAAAATAGGACAGAAGGATTTTTTCACAAAAATAGATAATGCCTCTGTCACCCATCCCCAGCTAGAGACAATTGGTCACATGGGGGGGGGGGTTGTCATTCAAATTTTTGTGCACCTTAGGTAGCCTGTATAAAACAGATATAACTGGATGCTCAGTTGAAAAATAATTGTATAAGTCTAGAGGAATCAGGCCAGTCATGTCCCAATCAAAAATACAGAAGTCTACCTTATTAATCAGACTTTCAACCTGTTGTTTCAGAAGGGGCATATAGGTGTTTGCATCATCTAACATTTGACACATCTTAGTAAGGTAATGCTCTTTGTCCATAAGGACTATACCTCCACTTTTATCGATTGGACGAGCCTCAAGAAAAGGATTTTCATGTAATGTCTTTAGTGCATTATATTCACCTGGAGACATATTGAAAAAGGAGGCTTTATCATGAAGTGCAGAACTTCTATGTAAGTCATTCTCACAAAGATTAACAAATGTATCAAACAATGGGTGTATATTGGGCATAAAGGAAATTGGTTTCTTAAAGCAGTTAGAGGCAGAAGCTTCTTGATGAGGAAACATTAAACTTAAATTAGCATTTCTGGAGAATAATTTCAAATCGATAATGGTATTGGTAGTATTTGATTTATTGGCTGGTATAAAGGACAGGCATTTGTTTAAAAGACTCTTTTGATCACAAATCAAATTGAAAGATGAAATATTAAAAATTACATTTTTTGAGTCTTGTTCCTTGTAGACTTGTATAATACCTAAACAGATGCTGTGTGATTTTGAGTGTAAACAGATTTTTTTTCTTGCTCCTTCATGTTTTCAGTACTCTTTTTTACTTCATTTTAAAATTTATTACAAAACATGGAAACATATGTGACCAGCAATTAATGATCTTTGCACACTTCAAGCCATATTCAGCTTCCTGAACATATAATATCATCATCACAATGCTGCACATGATGAAGCAAATTTCAGAAGCAGAGAACAGTGTATCCTTCATTCTGGGCATGCAACTACCATTTTAAATCATAGTTTTTATTAGAAAATAAATTGCAACAGGAAGCAATATAGACAACAAAAATGTAATGTTTGCAAAAAGATACTAGGTGAAGTGATATTTTGTACTTGATTTTTAAGAACCCCTTCCACCAATGAGAGGTAAACAAATTAAAGCCCCCTCATTCCTCTCCTCCCCTTTACCAAAGTTTGCAGGCAGTCCAGACACCTTTCATACTCAGGTCACTTGGGTCATGGAACTTTTTATCTCTTTACAAACAAAACTGCCTGCTCTAAGTAAATTTAGGGTTGTCACCTATCCATTTTTTTCTGGACTATCTGGACACCAAATTGATTTTCCGGTAGTTTGGAAAACACTGTAGAAAGTCCAGTATTCTGTTCCAAAAAAGGAAAGAGACTATCAGATTTTGTTAAATCGGCTGACTTGCTATGCTTTTTTTTATAGAAAAGCACAGTAAATTGGCTGAAAACAGGCATCAGTAACAGAAAAGGAGGGTGTTCCTGTATGCTGATGTCATAGTGACATCAGAAATGGGTGGAACATGGGTGGGAGATGGGGCAGAAATGGGCAGGGTTATGGGTGATGCGAGGAGTGTGGCCTTACTCCTGTTTTAGCCACAATAAAAGGTGGCCTGACTTAGTAAATTATAATTTTCATTTTTTGAGCTGTGCCACAAAGTACCCATGAATAAATAAACATAGCAGTGTTTTTTTTCCCTTACAGAGTACATAAAATGATTACTGAAAAAATGTTCTTTGTAACTGAGGTAATAATCAAAAATATATCTTAATAGAGTAGCATTAATTCCAATAAAATAATATGCAAAGGTTAAAGGATGCTATATGATTTCATTAATGTCATTTCATCCAATGGAATAACAATATAAACAGAATCATTGACTTGATGCATTTGCATTCTGGACATATTTACAACTGCTGATACCTGAATGCATCCATACATTCTTTGTATGCATTGTAGAACAGTGGAGGCATGTATGACATCCCTAAAAAAGAGAGACAGAGACAGAGAGAAATGAGAGTATGTCTTCGATGGATATGGCTGTAAGCTTTTTTGGGTATGTTTCCCACCCCTCTGGGGTTTTGTGAAACTGTTATCAGTAGGAAAATCATCTATTCAGAGTATTTCTAAATTGCTCCAAAGAAGAATAACAATAGACTTTTGACAGATTATCTTTGTATGCCAATAACAGAATTCAAAAATAATAAAAAAGAAAATTGCAATTGCCTTAAGTAATATGGGTTAAAACTTCACATATTTTTGCCCTTCAAATGTTACAGGATTGGGCAGGTTAAAGAAGCTGATGGAATAGTTGTTGGGATTTGGAAACAATTCATAATACCAGGCAAAATGGACATGCTGCAGTCAGCAAATGAACAGCTTATTTGCAAGGTGTTACAGGAAAAGTGTAGGCATGTCTGACATCCATGAGCAAAAAGTGATTGAATGCTATGTACACTCATGGTGCAATAAGCATGTATACTGAAGAACATAGTGAATGCATCCTTGTAATACCCATATGAATAAAATGGTCTACTCATCACTAACCACAGCTATTTGCAGAACTGCTATTATAGCTTCATATATGCTGGGAAATGCTGGAACAGTAGCCCAGTTACTTATAGCCAATCAGTTTCTCATGTATTAAAATTAATTTAAACCCCTAGAACATGACATTTCTTGGTTGGTTGGAGGTGAAATCAACATGATAATAGTGACAGTGCTTTTACTATTATAAATCTCACACCTCCACATCTATTTCTATACCTCTGCTCTCATAAATTCTACCCCCTCTCTAACCTACCTAGACTAACATTCAGTTATCCCTAGAAAATCTCTAATATCTTATTGCCTACATTTTTCTAAACAGTCTGCATCACCAGTTTTTCTCCTCTACCCTTCTGTTATCCTCACTCTAGTTTCTGTAGACTAACTCTATTCCTTCACAATTATATACCTGCAACTATTTCCCTCTTTTATTGCATATCCTCAGTCTAGCCTATATTGATATGGTATTCACATCACTGAATGTGGTGACTTGTCTTTTTTATTGCTTATATATTAAAATAGTGTTATTTTGATTTTTACTTTTGCAGGGTTTATCCATAGGCCTTTGTTGAAATAGGGTACTGAATGGCTTTGTAGTACCATTCCAGTAAACTAACCCAATAAAATAACTAAATTATCTGTGTCTGTGGAACATTATTGCAAAAGCACTGGATAATTGTTTATATGTTCTTTTTCTAGACTTTCATTGCTGGAGGCCAAGAATGGCTCATGGTTTGGTTATGTGAAATGGAATGATTATTCAGGGCAAAAGTGAGGACTGAACACTTGTGAACTTTAAAATATGTGATTGATGTCTTTGTTACATCTGTATTATTAAATATGAACATATTAGACTTGACATAGTATACAAAATCTATTTGCGATAATGCTGCTTGGTCAATTTATTTTGTAATTCCAAAAGAAATATTGATAAGTTAAATGTTAAAAACCTAAGTTCATTGAAATAATATCCCTTAGTAATCTCAAAAAATGTTCTGAATGATTTTTGGGCTCTGTTGGGTTCTAGTGGAATATGTAGATCAAGTACATCAGAAGAAAATACAGCATATTTTAAACAGGTATATCGTCTGCTTTATAAAAATGCAAAATTAAAGTAGAACATCAGTTATGGTTATCCTTCTCGCACCATTCTTGAAACATAAGCCTGAATTTGGGGCACTTAAATTGCACTTTCTAAGGAAGGCAAGTTAAATTGATAGAAAGATGGTACAGAGTGGAATTAGAAGGAAGATAATTTGACCAAGCTTTAATATTAGGTATGTTTGATACACTTGAGGTTATAACTTCTCATTTATATGAAACAAGATTATTACATATAAGAGTATGAATGGTAAATTGTTTTGTAGTTGGACAATATTGAAAAGAATAACACATGAAATGCTCCTGAGACTAGAGAATAATATATAAACATTTCAGATTTTCTGCCTGTGCTTTAAATAAAAGTCGGTAGTAGTCAGATGAGCTACACGGCTCTGTGGGATAGGGTCATGAGACTGAAGCATAATTAGAATAGAGACAACCATGCATATGGTATAGTTTTCTGAACACTTGAAGCTGGAATTAACTCTATAAGGCTGTTAGAGTTTATGCAGAAAAAGTCCTTTACACTCCAATATGGATGATAGAGAATGTGTTATCTGGTAAATGGTAACACCATGGAGTATGCGTGAAATTGAATCAAAATAATATGAATGAGAGACAGATCAAAGTGCTTAAGTACCAGCAAGATTTAGACACAAACTATACAGAGCACAATGTGATGACCAAAGTCTACAATTAGTCAACTAAGGATAACATACTCCAATATTGTTGCTTCAGTTGCTGGCTCAGGATGTTTGCACAACAGTAAAGAGTGAATACTATGGATATGCTAGAGGAAGGAAGAAGACAGAAATGGATAGGGGGTGAAACCAGGGTGCAGATGCTGGTAAAATTACAATCATTTAAGGGGAGGAAGTTGATAATGATTAAAGCTGCCATCAAAAAAGGAATGGTTTTCAGGTTAGAGTGCAGACATCAGTCTGTATATGAAAAATAACGCCAGTTCCACAAAAAGTTTAATCCAGCTTAGCGCCTCGGCATAATAGCCTTCAATGAGTACTCATTGAAGGCTATTATGCCGAGGCGCTAAGCTGGATTAAACTTTTTGTGGAACTGGCATTGTTTTTTGGCTGTTGCCTTTTTTCCTTTTGTCGTTTTTGATTCTTGTGTCTATGGATACCAGTTCTTTACTCAATACTCCAAGAGTTTTTAGAGAGAACTTCTCCCCGCCAGTTAATGGTTTTACTACAGGTACTCATTGAAGGCTATTATGCCGAGGCGCTAAGCTGGATTAAACTTTTTGTGGAACTGGCGTTGTTTTTTGGCTGTTGCCTTTTTTCCTTTTGTCGTTTTTGATTCTTGTGTCTATGGATACCAGTTCTTTACTCAATACTCCAAGAGTTTTTAGAGAGAACTTCTCCCCACCAGTTAATGGTTTTACTACAGGTACTCATTGAAGGCTATTATGCCGAGGCGCTAAACTGGATTAAACTTTTTGTGGAACTGGCGTTGTTTTTTGGCTGTTGTCTTTTTTCCTTTTGTCGTTTTTGATTGATGTATATGAAAAATACTTCTTCAAAGAGAGAGTGGGGATGCATAGAATGTATGTTCTGAAAATGCTTGATATAAAATCAACCGGCTCTTTTAAGTGGTCATGAGAAAGATGGTACATTGACTAGGCTCGGTAGTTGCAGGTACCAGATGCATCTGGGCCAGACACAAAAGATAACAAGTCTTTCATTTACCAGTAATCATAGAGTGTGAAACAAACTGTTGTAGCTGGCTCTTAACTGAACAGGCATAATGGGGACCATAAGCTTTTCCTTTCATATTTTTGGCACAATCTCTTAGGTATGTCCATGAAAAATTGAAGGGCATTTCTTGTATGAATTAGTGTTACAGTGATTTTGCACAATTTCTAGAACTCATTAAGAAGTAGCTTTGCTAGACTGAAAAACAAGTTTATGTGTTACATTTAGGGGACTGAGCCAAAGTAGTTCTGCTAACTGATGCCCTAGCAAATAAGAAGAGGCTGCAGAAAGTTATCTGAGTCACTTTAGGGCATTACCTCAAGTACACCATGATATCTTCTCTGAAAGAGATCATCTGAGTATTTGGGTGGTATTCATACTTCCAAGGTTTGCACTCGTGTTATCTGATAAATGGTAACACCATGGAGTATGCGTGAAATTGAATGAAAATAATATGAATGAGAGACAGATCAAAGTGCTTCAGTACCAGCAAGATTTAGACACAAACTATACAGAGCACAATGTGATGACCAAAGTCTACAACGGGAACATATCTCATACCAGCATCCAGTAGCACAACTATTACAATCCCTAACCCAAGTCAGTCACTAAATGCAGTAGGTTCTTAAATATCAGCTTAAACATCAAACTTCAAAGAGAAAATTACAAAATCTGCTACCAAAAAAATGAAAAAAAAGATTAATGAAAACTATAACTCTCGTGTATATATATATATATATATATATATATATATATATATATATATATATATATATATATATATACACACACACACACACACACACACACACACACACACACACACACACACACACACACACACGCATGCACACACATACATACATATAGTTGCTCAGCATTTGGTAAACCAAGTATTTAACTGACAAACTGCAGACATGAGCAAGGATTAATAGATGTTATCTTCATTACACAGTGCCGGTATTGCATAGGTTCATAGGTTCATAGGTAGGTACTAGGCTATTGGCCCAAGAGCCTATGTAAGCCTAGCCAACAAGGTTCCCTAGCTTACACCACCCAAGAAAGTTATTTTCCTGTGCCACTGTCCAGCAGAGACACAGAAGTGATCCCTGGGGTGTATTTCCTATTTCCCATCCACTCATCAAGGTTTTTCTTGAAGAGTGCTAATGAAGAACTTTGCTTGACATAGATGGGTAGCCTGTTCCAGGGTATGGGAAGTCTCTGGGACAGGAATCTATCCCTCCAGCATGTCCTGTTTATTGTGGTGACAAGGTTTAGTTCCGTAGAGCATGTAGCTCAGATGGATTGGGATTTCTTTAGGTGTAGCATGTCCAACAGCTCTGGGTTTGACGTAGCTTTATATATTAGGCAGAGATAACCTCAGAGTAGGCGATATGCTACAGAGTAAAGCTGGAGTTTTTTGAGGCAGTCATTGTAGGGCATTTGTTTGTGGCCAGTAATCCTCTTTGTGAGGTACTTCTGTGGCCTTTCCAGCTGCTGCAGATGTCTTGTAAGGTATATTCCAAAAGAGGCATTGTACTCTATAATGGGTCTAATGAGTGGCGAGTAGAGGGGAACAATGACCTTTTTTTTCCTGAATGAGAACCCTTTTATGATGAGGTGTGCCGCATAGAAGGACTTCCTGCAGTTAAATTAACTGGTGGCATGGTTGGAAGCACTGTGGTGGGAAGCTACCCTGCATTTGCAAGAAAACTACACTTTAGTCATGGCTGTGTAACCGTAGAGTTAGTACATATAAGAAAAAGGGCATGAGAATAACCCCCCTCTTGCGGAGTATTGGGACAGACACATCGTATTAACTCCTAAATAAAAATGTAAATATAGTAGCTAGTGAACAATTCATATTGCTCATGTAAATGTATGCTCTTAGTTGATGCTAGCCTTCTAATGTTAGGAAAAGAATAAGAATGCTTTTATTAGGTATATTGTATAGTCTGAATTTTGATTGCAGAAGGAATATTCTTAATACTTCTAAAACCGATTTTCAGGATCCACACTACACATCTAAGATATTATGGAGCCAATGGAATCTCGGATTGTTACTGAGATGGACAAATAAGAGTCAGTCTGGATGAGTAGTTAAGTAGTTGAGTTTGATGGCTGAACATTGACTAGTGTATAAGTTGAGATATCCTGATATACTTATTTACAGAAAGGCACGCAAAAATAAATATGAGACCTGAATTTAGTGTAATCCACTTCTGGTTGACATCTATTTATTTGAAAAATTGCCCATTCCCCAACATTGTGCCAGCTTTGCATTAGTATATATAATTAGCAGTGGGGAGTGCAGTGTGCAGGGCTTGCATAGTAGTGTGTTGATGTTCACTGTCGAAATTCTGTAGCTGACATTGTGAGCTTTGAAATTTGGGTCTGTCAATGAAATTCAGTAGGCTCACATATATCTTCATATCGGTGCAGCTCAAATGGTAGAATGCATATTTGTTAGAAAGATTTTTTTGTGTGCAAAAGCCTGACAATTCACAAATGAGTGAATGTTCATTTGAGGGAATCACATGTGTTTGAATTTGGTTTTATATAGTTTAGGTAAGCAGGAGTGTGAAGGTAAATAAGTGTTTGAATGATAAGTGGTGGTTGTGAAGATGCGAAAGACTGTATTCAGCTGTTGTGAATATGTGTATGTTTGTGGGTTGGGGTTAAAGTAAGGGTCAGGTAAAGGATTAAAGTCAGTATTATCCATTTTTATACTGTCTGAGTTCTGTGTCCTCTTGCCTTGTGTAGTGGTACTGTTAGGGGAAAGGGTCTTTAATAATGTAGTGTGTAGTGAAGTTCATTACTTTCATAGGTTCATAGATTCATAGGAAATTACTAGGCTAATGGCTTAAAAGCCCTTACAAGCCTAGACAATATAACACAATTTTACATAATATATGGTCCCTTTATGCAACAGGATGATATGGGTTTGTGCTTATGCCTTGAGTATGTTAAAGATTTTCCCTGCCCATAACAGACATAGGCACTACCACAGGCATGAATTTGCATTCCCGATCCATTGATCCAAACTGCGTTTGAAGAGAGCTAGGGAGAGGATCTGCTTAACATGAGTCAGAAACCTATTCCAAAGAAGGGGCAATCTCTGAGATACTTATCGGTGTCTCCTCCATGTTTTATTTGAGTAGTTGACTAAGTTTTAGATCCTAAGATTTGATGACCCTCATGCTGTTTGACTTCTGGGTGTGGAGCAGCTCCATCAGGGTCTTATAGGTCAGGCATAGGTCACCCCTTAATATTCAGCAGGAGACAGAGTAAAGGGATAGGGCTTTTAGTATTTCCATATAGGACATGTTGTTTACATGCTGTATTTTCTTTGTGAGGAACCTCTGAGGTCATTTAAGCTGCTGTGACTAGTCAAGTACATGCCAAATTGTACTTTGTACTTGATTATTAGTCTAATTAGAGCTGAGTACAGCAGGACTATAATTTCCTTGGATCTGGATGCCATACCTTTACTTACAAGTTGTGCCACATAGAAGGACTTCCTCAACACTGTGTACATATGCTGGTCAAATTCAGGCTACTATCTATCTGTGTACCTAGATCTCTTACCTCTGAGTTTACTCTTAAGGGTGTGCTATTGATGTTGTAACTTGCAGGGGTATTTGATTTCCCAAAGGGTATGATAATACATTTTTTTTCACATTTAGTTTTAGACCTTGGTCCTGGCACAAATATTTTTTTCTGATTTAGACTCTCCTGAAAGATATCTACATCACTGGGGGATTCAATGATTGCCCCCAGCCTGGGAAATTTGGCAAAGTGTGTCAACTGGAGGCCTTCCACATTAGCCTTAACTTCAGGGAAGTATATTCTGAACAGGAGTGGTCCTAACAGTGAGCCCTGTGGCACACCACTAGTAACTGACCTCTTGCTGGAACTGGATTCACTCGCTTTAACAACATATGTCCTATCTATGAGCCACTTGGCTATACATTTGGTGATGTAGGCATTTATGACAAGTTTTGTGAGTTTATTTAAAATACTTGAGTGGGGAATTGTGTCAAATGCCTTGACCAGGTTGAGGTATGTACATTTTTACCCTCATCCATGCCTTTAGTGTCTTTCTCAGAAAAATCCACCAGATTCAGTAGGCATGACCTGCCCTTGACAAAGCTAAATTGGGTCAGGTCTAGTGTTTGGAAGATTTCTATTTCATTATTTATCAAGTTAATGACAGTTCTTTCCTTGGCCTTGTATATAAGACTAATCGAGCGTATGGGTCTGTAATTTCATGGGTCAGTAGATGGTTCCCCTTTATGCAGAGGGATGACTGTTGCTGTCCTCCACTCTATTAGGGCAAAGCCAGTCAGGAGGCTGTGGTTAAATAGACATCTTAACAGGCTTGATAAGTTCTGGTTTAAGCTGTTTAAGAGGCAACCTGGTATATCATCAGGCCCCACTGAAGTCACATTTTCAGGTTTATAGAGCACAGTGGCAACCTCTTCTTTGATGATAATTGGTGGTAGAGTGGTGGAGGGTAGTTCTAGGTGGAGAACTTGGGGTGATGAGGTAAAATTTTAGCTGAATTTGCCAGTCAGCAGATTTGCTATATCTTCTGGCTGAGTATAGGTGATGCCATTTACACCTAATTCTGCACATTGTTGCTTGTTTCCTTTAATGGTGTGGACATAACTAAAAAATGCTTTATGGTTTTGCTTAGCTTTGGAGGCTATTTTTACCTTAAAGTCTGCTTTCAGAGACTTGACTAGTTCCCTGATTCACTTATTTAAACTATCTGTTGTGCACATTACCTCTTACTTCTTAACAGGATTTTCTTTCTTTTTTTGTACAACGTAACTACCAAGCTAGCACTTCACCTCGGTTTTGTAGTTTAGATTATCGTTACAGGCAAGGGTGTAGCCAAGCATAGGCTTTGTACTTTGAAGAGTACTATTTGTTTTCTGACCCTTTTAGAAACATTGGTGCTTTATTAAGCCATATGGTATTTACAACCATATAGATTAATGCTTCTGCAAGCTTACAGAGGTTTGCAAATCTAAAAACAATACATATAATAGTTTTTGACTGTGCAGCTGGAAATATTTTGCATACATTAAGTCTGGGGTGGGGTGAGGCAACAGCTCAAATGATACAACCACTTTTTGAATGCCAGTTAGATGGCGGGGTAGCAATAAGCATCTGTGAGTACAAAATGAAATTTACTGGCTGCACCCCTGGATACAGGATTATTTTTAAGTGGGAGAGAAATACTCAGTTTTATGATTCAGTTTTATGACTCATTCAAGTTTTTTTTTTTTTTTTTTTTTTTTTTGTGAGTCTCTGTTTTTCTACTATTTGTGATGCTCTCTTATGAGTTTTCAATATTTCATAATGTAATTTTATATATATATATATATATATATATATATATATATATGTGTGTGTGTGTGTGTGTGTGTGTGTGTGTGTGTGTATATATATATATATATATATATATATATATGTGTGTGTGTGTGTGTGTGTGTGTGTGTGTGTGTGTGTGTGTGTGTGTGTGTGACTGTGCGTGTGTGGATATGCACACATGCATGCGCATTCTATGAAAAGGTTAAATTATTTGATTGATAGACTTAATTTCTTATTCTGTACACTCACAGACTTGTAGCTTCACAGCCTTGTAGTCTTGCCTTGAAGAATGGGCTAATCCCTGACATTAACACAGAAAATGTTGTGCCTTTTAATCTATTTCTTAAGTTGGTGGTTTTAAGTTTAATATACAGTACTGATTCTTAATATTTTTTGCAATATTCACCTTTTATTTATTTATTTATTTATTTATTTTTTATATTCACTGAGATTTATTACCAAACTAGGTAAATAAAGTAACAACAGTTCAGAAACATACTTCAGTAAACAAACTGTTATATAATGTGAGCGTAAATAAGCTAAAAACTATTATAAATCATTGATGACCCAGTAGTGGCTTTCATAAAAAGTTGACCAAAGACACCATTTTCAAATTGTTGACTTCTTTACCAAGGGTCGATTAATGACTGCTCTATGTTGCCAGTTCATTCAAAAGCTTAGCAAAATCTAGAAACAGGTTCAACAAAGTGTAACTTGATGAGCCGAGAGACTGTTCATATCTCACAACAAACTTTCCTTATCAGTAATCCTTAGTTGAGCAGGTCACATAATATGAAAAATACTCTAAAATATTGTCCTAAATTACACTATAGAAGGACAGTCCCAAAATATGGGACTTCACTCCTCCAATGCCTCTGAAGTGCACCTTAAACAAATACTTGCAACACCAGGAAACATTCTATTACAACTCACAGGTGTATAAAAATACTTGAAGTGACATTTCTACCAAAAAATCCTAAACCTGTGCGATTTACTTGTGTGCTCTCATATTTGCAGCATTCCAGCAAAAAAAATATTTTCACTCATCATTGTCCAAATGTTAGAATAAAATAATAATAATGAAATAGGCTAATAGGTGACCACAGAGGTATAAACTTCTACCTTCTTGAGAAGCGTTTCAGACTAGTGAAAACTTCTACAATTTGTTAGTCATTGTACAAATCATGTTGACTTTGATGTGACCATTCATTTGTGTGCATATTCTGATAATAGTTATAATATTGTTTAAAATGGTTTATTGCATTCATTCCAGTGGAGTGTCTTAGACGAGCAAATTAATTCATATGAATGTGCTTCATTAGTTCCGATATAATTATTGTGCTGTTAAGTTAGGGCAGTATTTCATAATAGGTAGGAATTTTTTATATATTGTCTTAGCTACAGATGCTATACATTTATTAGGTTTTTATATGAATTTAGATGCTGATTGTATATATTTTCACCTTCACAGTTGCATTTTTACTAAATGGTAGTGTATTCACTTTGCATTAAATTGATGTTGAGTTTACATAAATATAAAAAGCATATAGAGCTGTTTGCTACTACAATGCATCTTTAAACATCTAATTGAAATGCAAATGTTTAATTCATCACGTGAGCGTTTGATATAAAAAGGTTAATTGAATGTATTTTTGAAACTTAACGGTCTGAAGAAGCATTTGCGAAAGCGCTTACCTGGAACATGCCAAATATACTAGTTTTATGTTAAAAGGAGAGTTTTTTATCATTTGCAGCAGTTTTCATTGTATGTTTTTTATATACATAGAAGTTTATACCTCTGTGGTCACCTATTAGCCTATTTAGTTATTATTATTTTATTCTAACTTTTCGTGGCTGAGAGGTGTTTGTTCCGCTGGGAGCTCCACGCATCTATTTATTCGTATTGTCCAAATGTTATTTTCCACATGACCCTATAGATATCCATGGCAATCTTTCTAAGAGTAATCAGGATTTCATATATCAAACTATTACTTCTTTTACTTCTCAAGGCATAGCTCATCAAATCCAGAAGACAAGTCACCCATCTCAATCAATCCTTTTCTTTTATTTTAATGTAAGTAATTTGCTACCTTTATTTATTTATTTATTTATAATTTCCGGTGGATACTTCTATTATGCTGACTCAGACCAAACTTTGCTTTAAAAAACTCTAAATTCATCAACCATCCCTTTTCTAATAGCTGCTCCCACTACTGCCATCCCTCAGAAGCCCGATATTACCCAAGACTCTTATTAACCAATGTCAAGTACTAGCTAATGGAAGAATATTATTTTTCCACATTTATGTAACAGTGACATCATACACATCCCTCGCTACCCATATTAATGCTGCCAGGATCTTGGACTGCATCTTTTCCTGGGTTCCTCTTAATTATTGCATTTCATGAGCCCAATAGGTGGGAAACCACATCACAACAGTTGACTTGTTTGTTAGGACTGACAGACTCCCTCAAGATCTTCAGTCTCGCAGTACCAGAGTATACCTCCATATCAGGGAGGCCCAGTATTCAAAAATTAGAGGGAAACATCAGGTGCTGCCGCCCTAGCCTAGGCTCCTCCCCTACCCAAATATAGTCTCTAAGACATGAGTTTAACTTCTTTCAGGCTTGGGGGGGGGAGAAGCAGGCACATGTAAGGACTACAATGTGCACAACTATAAAGGCAAAATACACCGCAAGTTTGCTTGCACTCTCTGTACTGTATTCCTACAAAAATTATTCCAGTCTTATCACTATTTCTTAATATTTTCCAGAATAACCTGATAAGACTTCTGCAGACAAACCTGTGGGGTAGGTCCTGCCTTAAGCTTTAGGTAAGAAATACAGTCTCCTCTTTCTAAAAAGAAAAACTAAGAAAGTCTTGGTTGTCAAGTTATCACCAATTCTCACTACTTTAATTTTATCTGGACTGACTTTATACCCCAACAGTGTACTGAAAACCCTCAGCTCCAGTAATAGGGGGGGGTCATTCTTCCTCTAGTTTGGAAAGCTAGACAAATAGGTCATCGGTCAAGGTGACACTTTATGGGAAATCTGCCCATGTCCATAGCCTGCTGTCTTCATCTGCCTAATATGGACAGCCAATGGTCCCAAGTAGTTTGCAAGGAAGAAAGTGGAGACTGGGTAGTCCTGTTTTGTCTCACTCCCAGTTGGTATGGGATATTTGGGGATACCATTTAACTTTCTCAGGCCATTTACTCCTATAGAGTTCCTGTAGTATGGCTATGAATCCCTCCTGGAAATACAAATGACTTAATAGTTCTCATAAAAAAAACTCGCCTAACCATGTCTGGTGTTTTCTTATCATCCAAGTTCACCAATAAAAACAAGTAATAAGATGGAAACACCCTCTCGGTTACTAGAAATGTTTTAATTAGATTACTGAAAATGGATCTGCCATAGACTAAACCCATCTGATCAGCACATATAATCTTGAGCAGAATTCACAAACTTTTATCTGCTAAAATTGCCCCAATAACTTATAGTCATGATTCAAACTTGAAATTGGTCATTAAGAAAAATAGGCACTGGGGTCCATTCCTGCTTTATTGATTACTGTTAGGACTATCTTTTTTACATAAACAAGGGGGTATCCTCCACTGAGGATATAATTTTGTGTAAATACCATTATGAAATTCCTTCTTCACATAGCTCTCAAAATCTGGACAAAGCCTAGCATTTTGGTGGGACAAAGGTTCAAAAATAGGGACAGATTTTAAACATTGCTCTTATAAACTTTGGAAGTTGCTAAAATGTCCGGTTTTGTATTAGCATGCATTTTCTGAATGATATGAAGTCTGTAACTCAAATGAATTTCATTATTTAGTGACTTCAGTTCTCAGTGAGTTGCCAGAAAACCAGATATTTTATGAGGGACAGACCAAAACTATGAGGGAAAAATCTGGATATTCTGCGAAAATCTGTACAGTTGAGAAGTATGCTCCTTCATTAAACCGTTAAAGGGAAAATACTCACCCTTTCTTATCTAATGTTTATATTATAAGATGGTGTTGATTAAATGGCAGTATTTCATATTAATTAGTAAATTATTTGCATCTGTCTACCTACTTAACGTTGAATATCTCGTTCATGCTTAATATGTTCTTAATAAAATACTGACATTTGTTCACATTCCCTTTTCTATATTTTCATATTCTTTACATGCTTTAATTGCACTAAATGTGACATTAAAATACAGCTTTGTCTAATATTGAAAATCATTATTGAAACAAGTAGGGTAAAAGTGAATAAACTTCACTGTACTGAAAAAGTCCTAACATGCTGACTGATAAATACAATTAAGGAAACGTCATAGAAATACTCCTTCTAGAAACTCAACAGTTTATTACAGAGTATATCAGAGATTTCAATTTACTGCATTATTTTATATGCTAAGGAGCCATGCCAAAATAAGATGCTAATACCTTAGAATAAAAATACACAATGATGTTAACTAGCTCTTAACTCAGTGTGTTAGTAGGCTACAGGGGTATAAAGAACCCGTTGTACCCAGCATAACTAACCAGCATGACACTGGTAGAGTCTAGAACTTCTTTCCTAAACTGCCAAGAAGTCTTGGGGCAAGAAAATATGCTAGAATTCATATTGATGGTCAACATTCTAATACTAAGGAAGACACATGGATTGTTGCATGTCATTCTCAGACTAGACCTTACGAAAATAAAGACGCGAACGGACTGTGACTGCAGTTTTAACAGAGGTCAAAAAGCAATTCCCATGTCACATTATCTAAAATATTCAGACATTTTAGAAATTCCTTTTTGAACCTAAATATAAATTCTTCAATAACTATGGTATCACATGGCAACCCTACCTACACCCCCAGAGCTATTGCACCCAAATAACACTCATCCAAAATATTCTGTTAATCCTGTCATGTTTCAGGGCTTCTTCCTTTACTTTCTAATCACCTTTCAATATCTAATCATACTTTAACTCACTAGTGTCCTCCACCACACTCTTCTATCTAACATCCAGTTGCATACATTGTAAATAGTATTACATTCTATAAAGAATACAGATGTTACTTCAATTCATATTTTATTTAATCCCAGGTTGAATCTGAGAAAAGCCTGAGTGGATCAGATTATTACATTGGTAAATACAATATAGTAAAACAAAATAAAGAAAATAAAGCAAGATGCTTTATATTTGTTTCAGGGAACTGAATCTATACAGCAATCAACTCTCACGTAGTGCCATAGTAATGTGAATACTTCCCAAGCCTGTACATCACATATTATGAAATCTACTCTGATGTGCCAGAGGAAACACTAAAGAAAACCTTGGAATCATGTGGAGAATATACTAAAGCTGTTAACTTCTTGGTAAGGCCAAAAATCATGATTGATTCTCACTTATGGAATATACCGATTCAACAAAGGAGCAGTGGTGCAGCGGTAGCATTGTTGCCTCACAGCAAGAGGTTCATTTCTTCCGAGTGATCCGGTTTTCTCCACGTTCAAAGACATATCTGGACCGTTACTTGCCAGGTCTCCACTGAAAATTGGTTATGTTCCAAGTTGGACTTTCCTGGTTAACAAATGTTAAATTAAAACAAAGATTAAACTTCACTGCAAAAGGTTATATCTGCCCCCCCCAAAAAAAAATACAGCTCCTGAAACTCTTCTGTCCATCTATCTCTCACCTACCGAAAACAAGGATTCTACACAAACCATACTATTGAATGATAGGACATCACTTCCATCAATGGTTTATTTAACGTTTTGAGAGCATTCTGTCTGAGGAGATAAGTCTATGTATTTTATGGGGCACATTACTGCAAAGAGAGAAACATATTGGCTAAATGTTTCTTCCAGTATTTGCTAAAACAACTAAATGCAATTCAAAATTCTGGTATTTGTCTATAAGGGGTTGTAGTTGTGTCTTTCAGCTTTTCCCAGTTAGGGGTCACCACAGCGGAACTCCGGTCCACTAATGATCGGCACTAGATTTTTACGTGCCGAGTTGTCAGCTCTGACACACAACCTTCAAGGAAGGTACACACATTCACGCACGTCTCCACACAGAAGACGCTTTAGCTGAGAATTGAACAGGACAACGTCTTACTGTGAGGCGACAATGCTACTGCAGCACCACCAATGCAGTATATTTGTCTATAAGGGGTACAGGTTTTAAATACATCTTGCATGTTATCTACAATATGCCACAGGGGCTACTGTGACTAATACATACAAACCATGGCATTGCCTGGGTATGCACTCCTTTCCCAGACTCTTGTTCTCAGAAAAGAAGGGTCATCATCATCATCTTTTGGCTGTTCCCATTAGGGGTTGCCACAGCTGATCATCTGTTTCCATTTCTTCCTGTCCTCTACATCTTGCTCTGTCACACCAACCACTTGCATGTCCTCTCTCACCACATCCATAAATCTTATCTTAGGCCTTCCTCTTTTACTGTTACCTGGTAGCTTCATCCTTAGCATCTTTTTCCCAATATACTCAGCATCCCTCCTCAGCACATGTCCAAACCAATGTAATCTTGCCTCTCTGGCTTTGTCTCCAAACCTTCCAACCTGGGCTGACCCTCTAATATACTTATTCCTAATCCTGTCCACCCTCGTCACACCCAGTGCAAATCTTAACATCTTTAACTCTGCAACATCCAGCTCTAATTCCTGCCTTTTTGTCGATGCCACTGTCTCCAACCCATATAACATAGCTGGTCTCACTACCCTCTTGTAGACCTTCCCTTTCACTCTTACTGGTACTTGTCTGTCACAAATCACTCCTGACACTCTTCTCCACCCACTGAATCCTGCCTGTACTCTCTTCTTCACCTCTCTTCCACACTCACCATTACTCTGAACTACTGATCCCAAGTATTTAAACATATCCACCTTCACCACCTCTACTCCTTGCATCCTCACCATTCCTCTATCCTCCCTCTCATTCACACACATATATTCTGTCTTAGTCCTACTGACCTTCATTCCTCTTCTCTCTAGAGCATATCTCCATCTCTCCAGGGTTTCCTTCACCTGTTCCCTACTCTCACTACAGATCACAATGTCATCTGCAAACATCATAGTCCATGGGGACTCCTGTTTGATCTCGTCTGTCAACCTGTCCATCACCATTGCAAATAAGAAAGGCTTCAGAGCTGATCCTTGATGTACTCCCACCTCCACTTTAAATGCATCTGTCACTCCCACCACAGACCTCACAGCTGTTATACTACCATCGTACATATCCTGTACCACTCTTACATACTTCTCTGACACTCCCAACTTCCTCATACAATACCACAACTCCTCTCTAGGCACCCTGTCATATGCTTTCTCTAAGTCTACAAAAACACAATGCAACTCCTTCTGACCTTCTCTGTACTTCTCCATCAACACTCTCAGAGCAAACATCACATCTGTAGTGCTCTTTCCCAGCATGAAACCATACTGCTGATCACTAATCATCATGTCCCTTCTTAACCTAGCTTCCACTACTCTTTCCCATAACTTCATGCTGTGACTGATCAATTTAATCCCTCTGTAGTTACTACAGCTCTGCACATCACCCTTATTCTTAAAAATCGGTACCAAAACACTTTTTCTCCATTCCTCAGGCATCTTCTCACTTTCCAAAATTTCATTAAACAATCTGGTTAAAAACTCCACTGCCATTTCACCTAAACACCTCCATGCTTCCACAGATATGTCATCTGGACCAGCAGCCTTTCTATTCTTCATCCTCTTCATAGCTATCTTTACTTCCTCCTTGCTAATCCATTGCACTTCATGATTCACTATCCCCACATCATCCAAACTTCTCTCCCTCTCATTCCCTTCATTCATCAACCCTTCAAAGTACTCTTTCCATCTGCTCAACACATTCTTCTCACTTGTGAGTATGTTTCACTCATTATCCTTTATCACCTTTACCTGCTGCACGTATTTCCTAATGCTGATGAGTTAGACAGTTATTTTTATACCAAGATACTGCACTAATATTAGCTACATTTTAGGGAAGGTTGTACAATAGCTAATACACCACTGCAATGCAAATGAAAATTGTATACAAATATTCCAGATGTTTGCATCTTGTTATGAAGCAATCAACAGGACAAATGAAAATCATCAAATTGGACAAGGCAGTTATTTACAGTAGCTAATAGCACTGTTGTAATTCAACACAATCAAATCTTAAAGATGAATTGTCTTTTAAAATATTCAGAGGCAATATAAAACAGCAGCAGTGAACAAAATCACTTGATATCTGTATGTTTGAAACTTAAAACTTCACAATGTAAACCACTCAAAACAGATTATAATTGATGTTATTAATAGTGGGAAATTATTAGAACACAAGGAACTTAATACGATAATAATTTCACACTGGCACTACTAGGCAGGTTAGTCAATTTTCCTTTGAAGGCTGAAATAAGCTATTTTTTTACAAGTAAAAAAATTAAATAAATAAGTAAATGCATGTTTTGTATAAGTTGCTGCTGTAACAGTATGTTAACATAGCCATAATAAGAGAAGTTTGTATGTTGACCGAAGTCCAGTACACGACTTTATTTGTGAAGATGCTAATTGGACGGAGCAGTGAAAAAGTCCAATCTGGAATGCATGCTGGAGATGCTAACAATATTGGTTGAATTTGACTCTAAAATATGTTGAGTCTGGCTTATAAAATAATCCAACTGGAGATGAATATTAAAAGTGCATCCATTTTTTTCTGAAACAAATTCACTGAGCTTAATGATGATTGTTAAAACTATAACATGAAAAAGGCTGAATGGAAAAAAATTAATTTAAATGAAAAATGGCATTGTTTGGTGTTTTGTATCCTTGGTGAAGACAGCAAGCATGATAGCAACAAATAGAGCAATCTCCCATTCAGTCCAGAAGAGGAATGTCGACTAGTCTGAGTTGGATGACACCTATTAGTGAAGGCAACACCAGAAGTCATGCATAGGATATGTGAGAATACCTATTACAATCTTGAAATAACAAAGCAATTGTTGCCAATTAGGACTAGCATTTTTATCTATGTGTTTAAATCACTGCGTACAGCTGATATAAAATTCGCATTTTTAAGTATATATAATCAAGTAAAGATGCTACATTTGCAAAAGTTAAATGACAAACCTGTAAGTTGTTATGGAGTAAGAAATTAATTTACAAGGCAGACAAAGGGAATAATATAGTCATTAGCAGTTTTTGTGTTTTTCGGATTTTCCCGATTAGGGGTCGCCACAGCGGAACTCAGGGTCTGCTAATGATGGACAGTGGATTTTTACGGTGTGAAGTTGCCAGCCCGACACCCAACCTTCAAAGAATGCACACCCATTCATGCATGCACCTATCTGCATGTCTTTAAACGTCATTCGATCACGGGGATGACATGCAGACTCCACACAGAAGGCGCTCCAGATGAGAATCAAATGGGAGAACCTCTTGCTGTGAGGCGACAACGTTAATCGCTGCATCACTGCAGCCTACAATATAGTCATTAGCAGTAAAAGTGATTATAGTCATTAGCAGTAAAAGTGATTAATATGTGCAATATTTTATTAAATAAAGAAGATGAGTATTAGCAATTAGATGAGTCTAAGGAATGATTCTGCATGAAAGCAATGGTGACTTATTACTCTTCTGCAACTGCTGCAAATAAAGACATTCTTATATTTTTTTCAACTAAGGATGCTAGATAATTTTAGAACATATTTCTTAACTATTCCCAAGTGATGTAAAAGTTGACATGATCCTCCAGGATATCCAATTTTCTTTAGGGTTGAAGGGTTCCATCAGAATGTTAAAATATTTTTAGTTATTGTTCTGAAGCACTATACCAAGGATTCAGAAAGAGGCCCACCATTTGTGGTAAAAGCTGCAGTTAAAAAGGGTCTGTTTACAGAATGTGAGAATTTGCAATTCAAAACACATTAGTTGCAGTGAGGAACAATCCCATTATCAGCTAATGTGGACGACTCTGAATTTTCATTAACTACCACAAGTATAGATCATTAACTGCCACAAGTATAGATCATTAACTGCCACAAGTATAAATCATTAACTACCACAAGTATAGATCATTAACTGCCACAAGTATAAATCATTAACTGCCACAAGTATAAATCATTAAATACCACAAGTATAGATCATTAACTGCCACAAGTATAAATCATTAACTACCACAAGTATAAATCATTAACTACCACAAGTATAGATCATTAACTGCCACAAGTATAGATCATTAACTGCCACAAGTATAGATCATTAACTACCACAAGTATAAATCATTAACTACCACAAGTATAGATCATTAACTACCACAAGTATAGATCATTAACTACCACAAGTATAAATCATTAACTACCACAAGTATAGATCATTAACTACCACAAGTATAGATCATTAACTGCCACAAGTATAAATCATTAACTACCACAAGTATAGATCATTAACTGCCACAAGTATAGATCATTAACTGCCACAATTATAAATCATTAACTACCACAAGTATAGATCATTTACTACCACAAGTATAGATCATTAACTACCACAAGTATAAATCATTAACTGCCACAAGTATAGATCAACTGCCACAATTATAAATCATTAACTACCACAAGTATAGATCATTAACTACCACAAGTATAGATCATTAACTACCACAAGTATAAATCATTAACTACCACAAGTATAGATCATTAACTGCCACAAGTATAGATCAATACTGTCTTGTAAGCAGCCATTAACATTGTCAGCCACTGCATTGCTTTGGCACAGGCACCACCTAATTCATTCTCAGACACACACACACACACACACACACACACACACACACACACACACACACACACACACGCACATCACATATTCAGGGCAAAAGCTGTTATTCTCATGACTTCATAAGTTTATAAGATAAATAATTACAATCCATCTCTGATAGTGTGCCTTAGTCTCCCCATTAGTTTCAGCTTTGCCTGAACTTCTTGTGCTACAAGGGTGAAAAGTTACACGTGTCTTATCCCTGTCTTTTATAACTTATGAACTACTGCAGGCCTTGAATACAGTATGAGGTGTTCATTATATTATATTATATTATATTATATTATATTATATTATATATTATATGTGTATATATATATATATATACATATATATATATATATATATATATATATATATTATATATATACATTTTATATATATATATATATATATATATATGTGTGTGTGTGTGTGTACAGACACACATATCTATCTACATCTATCTAAATATATATATATATATATATATATATATATATATATGTGTGTGTGTGTGTGTGTGTGTGTGTGTGTGTGTGTGTGTGTGTGAGAGTGTGTGTGTGTGTGCGTGTGTGTGTATGTACAGGTCTACTTCACATCACCTAAACCTCATTTGACTGAATTTAATTTCACTGAGACCAAATCATCTATTTTTCAAAATACTGAAAACTCATTTGACTGTGTCTCATTTCACTGAATTAATTGTAAGTCACAGACATGATGTGGGTTTCCCTTCACCTGTGACTTGTTTGCGATAAAATGAATTTCTGTCACTTACAGTGCTGACTGTCAGAATACAAATAGTCATGTACAAAGTAGTGTTGTAGTGTTTATAAACGTGGGTATGTCTCTTTACATTTTGATGGGAAGTATCTAAAGTAATATGGCAGATGTGTTGTGTGTTCCAAGCACTAGTGGCAGGGTGTAGAGTACTGTAAGGCATGTACAAGGTATATGCCCTTTTCCCCACTGTAGTGCGATCCTGGAGTTAGTATATATATAGGTAGGGACAAAGTGGGATGTGGGGGGCTTAGCCCATCATCTAGTTTGGTTTTATATTGTCTGGTTTCTGTTAAGAGAGTAAGTAAGTAGTTTTTAAATTCTGGAAAGAGGTAGCCATTAGTGTTGTAAGTGTGTATGTATTTGGTATAAAATTTAGTCTTTTGAAATTTAGCATTGTAAGCTTTTGGTGAAATGAGATTCAGTCAAATGAGTTTTCATTATTTTGAGAATTAAGTGATTTGGTCTCAGTCAAATGAAAGTCAGTCAAATGAGATTTAGGTAATGTGAAATAGACCCGTGTGTACATATATGTATATATATACTTTTTTTTTTTTTGAAAAGGGCAACCGAAAGTCATCTGTTGAGGGTATTTATTCCAATGTAGTATTCAAAATATTTGCTGAGATTTATACTCTGTTGTTGGGTGACCAGGCCCTGACTTTTAATAGAGCCACAGAAATACAGAGGGCAGACCAAGAGATAAAGTATATCACAAAGAAAGAATGGTGTATTATATAACATTTTACTGAAGTAAGAAAAGTTATATGTAACAAACTTGCCTTTGTGTTTAAAAGAGCTTGGAACATTAAAAACTTTTTGCAGCAGGAGATGACAAACAATAGGATAGAAGACAGGATGACAAGATATGGTGAGGGAAGCAATCTTAATATAATATTGGAAGGGAACTCAGTTGCTATTCAGGAAGTTGGTACAATCAGGTCTAAAAGATAGTTTCCTTGTAGTACTACGGGTTTAGTATATGTGTTCAAGTGTGATGGATGCACTGACTATTGTATGCGTAAAACAGATCATCACTTACTTGTGTGTGAGCATGATTATGATATCAGCAATGGAGATAACAATAACAGATTTAGCAAACATTTGACAGATTGTCCGAATCATAACATTTTTAAAATTGTTGTAATTCAGAAGGTAGAAAGAACCCCATTGAAGAATGCGGGAGTCAATTCTTTGGAAACATGAATTGGCAGGTTAGCCTTGGGCAGATACATTCCCAAACATATACAGCAAAATATTCAGTTTCTAGGCTCTTGATCTTAAAGGCAGATGAGTTATAACATTTACCAGACTTCTTAAATAAGTGCAAGCCACAAATATCAGCATGCAACTATGCAATACTTTTATTTGTGGCTTGCTTTTAAATATAAATATATATACCTATACCTATATCTATATATATATATATATATATATATATATATAATATATAGAGATATATAGCTAGTTAGAAATATACACACACACACACACACACATGCATATATGTTTTAAGAATATCTAATTTCAGTACTGTAAGAGATATATTTCAAGTGTGATAACATACATTATACTAGTTTAAAGTAAGTTTCTAACCAGCTGATAGGTTAAACTACTTGGAATGTTGAAAGCAATAATACAATTTTTAATTTGACTTTTTGGTACCCAATGATTGTTTTTTAGAAAATATTAAGGACTGAGCATGCTTCAATTACAGATTCTATTGCTGTCCACTGTCAGACAAAAGCTTTTAATGATTTTGTAATGAAAGTTAATTTTTTTTTTTATTCAGTGGTGGTCTGCAGTGTGATTGTGGAATCTGGTGTTTTTAAATTGTGTATTATACAATGACTGTCCATTAATATTCAAAAACAAGCATACTGATTGGCCAGCCCAACCAGCGTGCCCATTGTAAATCCAAGAATATACTAATGGAAAAAGGTCCGGTCAACCAGACTTTTCAGCATTAATATATCGCCTATTTTTTTTTTTTACTTTTCTTTCTTTTTTTGCCCAAAAAAGAAAATAGAAGACGTGAAATGAATGAGAGAGATGGTGCAAACAAAAATAAGTGGATAATGAGGTACGTTCTGCAAAATTAAAGAGACTTACCAGATTATCCTTTTATTTTGTCTGTCCCGACTCTTCCAAATATGAAAAGTCTCATGATTTCTTTTTTTTTATTGTCAATTAAAAAAAGCAATGGAGATCTTCCTTTCTCCGTTGCTACCTCTGCACAGCACTGATGTACTGCATAAGTGTGGGAACACAAGTCCCATACACATGGGCAGTACATCAGAAAAAGCCCTGTGATACCAGAAAACCATGGAAGGGTAGCACAGAGGCATTATACACAGACATTATTTAAGAAAAGTATTTTTTTAAATAATGTCATTGTATAATAGCAATAGCCCACAACTGGGTGTGGGCAATGCTGGATTTACCCACAGTTGGCTTTGGTCACTCGGGTTTTGCTCGCGTGACCAAACCACACCAATCATGGGTAAATCCAGCATTACCCACACCAAGCAGTGAGTTATTGCTTAATTACAGCTCTGTTTGTGTGCTTACACAGTTGGTACACACTTGAGTAGATTCAAGCTGGGGTGGTTGTGTGATCCTGCTCATTTGTGTTAGTGGGTATATGAGTCATAAGGGATGTTTTATTCCATGCTGATGCACATAAAGCCTTGTGCAATTGGATACAATGCTTATAAATCTATTATGTAGTCTTTAACTAAAATTAAGAAAGCTATGCTGAAAAGGTTCTTTACATGACATTTCCCTACTTAGTCGATAGGAAATGTTAACTGATATGCACTACAGTTGGCATTGCTGATGATGTGTCAGTGGTTACATTAAGTGTTTATTATAATGACAAGAAGAAGAAGAAACCTCAGAGAGAAGAGAATTTTTTAAATAAATGCAATTTTATTATTATCTTTTTTTGTTGTTGTTGGTAGCATTAATATGACCGTATCTCTAACAGTTTAATAAAACAAATTTTACACTTAATAACAATTAATTCTATCAGTAATGAGTAACGTGCTTTAATATTTAGGTCAATTGATTTAGCAAATGGCACATTTTTTCAAACATTATAATTATTTTACTCTAACTAAAGCACTACTGATCCTTAAGGCAAGGTAGGTTCAATTAAAGCCTTACCCCTAATTTTTAACATTCATTTAAAAAGGAGAATAAATTGCTTTTTATAACAAGGGGTAAGTGTGAGATTATAAGATTGTCAGGAATAATAACCATATAATCAAGGAAAATTAATATGTGACTAAAAGAACCAGATATAAAAATTATTAGTAAAAATGAAAAATTACTGGAAAAAATATGGGTTTGAAGCAGAATCATGAATGGAGAATGCATGCCCTGTTCTACAGCAAAACAGCAAGAATAGCTAATACAGCTATAAAGTTAGAACCAGTACGAAATAATGTATGCTGTTTTTTTCCTACTAGAAAAGGCTCATATAAAAGGTCTAAATATGTTGTTGTTTGTCCATTTAAGTAAGTGGCTTAGTATAGCTTGAATTTGAGAATATGTCTGTTAACGGACAGTGAGTTCTGATTTCTTTGTAAGGACCTTTAAGTTACCAACATCAAAGTTTGGTAATTTTGAACTATCCTAGGACAAATCAATCAACTTCACAGAGAGAGCTAAAGTCTTATTTCTAAGGGTAAAAGGTCAGGGCTAATGTCTTATACCCTGTCTTCAAAATGTATCAAGCTTGAAGGAAGATTCTGTGTACAAAAGAAATCATATATATTTGGATCAAAGTAGTATACCACAATGATGTTTTCTTATCCTACTTTGTGAGCACTATATTCTAATAGGATATGAAAACCACATGGTCATGGTTACACACACACACACACACACACACACACACACACACACACACACACACACACACACACACACACAGACACACACACACACACACACACACACACACACACACACACACACACACACACACCACCACTCATTTCAGTACTACCTCCTCAAACTGCTTGAAAAAGGTACCTGTTCCAACTATCTGCCTCAGACTGACAAAAAAAAAGGACATTTCGCCCATCATTTATTTTTCAAAATACAGCACTTCAGTCTCTTTCCTTTTCTTCAAAGACTAGATAAACCAATTAGCATGAAAAGTGGAAATTTGGCATCGGCAAATCTGACAACCTAGTTCGATCCTTTGTAATTTCCCACATGGAAATACAACGACAACATCTACAATATTGATTATTTACCTTATAACGACAACACCTTTTCTAGAAGAATCCTGTATGGATGAATGCTAGGAACCTTATGCCTCATGCTGCCATCAAAGGAATTCCCTGAATTCTCAGTAATTTCCATCAGGACAATATCTAATTGTTTCACTTCATATATGGCTTCTATGTGTTAACAGATTCCTTTTTCTGGCACTCAGCCTCAGTTTGGTATAATGTCCAATAATGTCCACATGATTGTTTAACTTTTCAAAGATGGTCATCGTATTATCAGTAAATACTAATTTCTCTAAATTTACCTTGTGTACAGCTAAAACTTGCAACCCAGGAGTTGATTGTAGAGAGGTTACTTCCAGGAAGTTGGGTTCACTGAAATCTGTAGCTGGACTCTTCGTCACCAAGATAGAGGCAGGATATTACTTTCCTTGTGATCCTTCCTATATGAGTTGCCACATTAGATGTGGAAGGACAAATTACCCTAAAAAGTGGGGAGGCGGGTTTAATTTGGACAGTGCTGCTGTTATCGATACCGTAACAAACATCTTCCAGAGTCCAAATGGGTTCACTCTGTCGATTGAGGGTATTAGTTTGTGAGTTTGGGAAATAATTAATTAATTCTCTGGTATTGCATGTATCGGTGATAAATCCTAACTAAAGCTGATCGTCTTTCTCATTTCCAGTTCTTAAGGTTTGCCAGCCTGGCCAAACCATGAACAACTGAAGACATGACAATTTCCTACTGAGTTCGTTAATTGGAGGAGTAGCATCATTGCTGACTAGACAATGACCAATTACATCAGGAGGCCTACTCTTTATCACTCAGACTTTCAGTGGTTTCTACTTTCTTGAGCCTAATAAAGAACTTGGGGATTGTCATTGGTCTTTCACTTCCTTGTCAGTTGCTCGTGGGAGATTCCCCTCAGCACACTATGGGTTCATTTTAGTATTTAGGTTGACTGGAATGTTTTTTGGTGTTCAGGAAGCATTCAATACACTAGCTAATGAGTTGATCAAGGTTGGGAGAAAATATTTGGGGCTTCTAGAGACCCCAGGAAACCAATAGGGAACCTTCCTCGCATCAATGCTTGACGCTTACCGTGCCTAGTGCACAGACTGTTTGCTTTGTTCACATGTTATTTTGTGCCCAGGCCAACTATGCTAGTGAATTACTAAACTTCCTTTGTTCAGATGACTCGTATTCACAAGTTATGTTCTGTAATGGGTTAAAGTCAAGATGGACCAGTGTGTAAAGGGCATGGGGTTAGGGGGCTGAGCTTTATCCAATTTACTTGTTCATATTAATGCTGGGGATCAAACCGGGCACTAGGTTGGGTCAGTTTTAAGTTGGAAGAGTGGCAGTCAGCTGGTTGGGAAGAGATCAACCTCTTCCTATGAACAATTGAGGGCAAGGTATACACCCTTCAAAATTATTCATCCCACTTTCATTGAGAATGGGCAGCACTTCCAACTAGGCTGTGGAAGGGCATCCACCAGGGTCGCGCAAAAACACCTCAAGGGTGGGTGTACGATAACTTCTTCTCATACATCAGGCACTAATCTTTACTGGATGTTTGAGGACATTCCTTCATCAAGAATCAACAAGCTTCCAGTCTTCCTGGCTGGGCAAACTGGTATCTTAGACACATGGTTTGTCCTGTTAGCTTCTCAGGGTATGCTATAGTTTCAATTTTGGGAGATGGCATAAGTAAGCAAAAGAAATATTACTGATTTTGGTAATCCATCTCAGGGAAATGAGGCTACACATACTATATCCATATGGTTCCGTTTTTGGTCAATATTGTACTGTGGGTGGACTGGAGGCGCTAGGGGTTCAGAGCAATTGAGATGTCAGGCTGTTCATTAATCACCTGCAGAGTTACATGGGCAACTCAGCAAATGAGTTTTCACATCATCCTGCGAATCTCCACAGATTGGACTCTGACTTTTATGCCAGCAAAAAGTACAGTTGAACATTTAGTTTTTGATTTTAATTTAGACATCACCATGGCCATTGAGAAATATTTAAGAATGAACCCTTTTCCTCTTTAAATGAACAGAGGGTTATCATAGGCTGGGGATAGCAAGGTAGCATCTTTCGTTTGACAGCATACATTTACCCCCCTTTTTTTCTCACTAGTGGTGCTCATTGGCCTTGACTCACCCCATTGGCCTCAGTTTATCCAGTGGCCATATGAAGGAATATGAAAAGAGTTTTCATGGGTCAAGGCCAGCTTGGGTCATCCACCCAGACCTGCGACTTCAACCTGAACAGGCTCGGTTTCAAATTTAATGCTTATTTCGAGTGCAGTATACTTCTAACAGTTTAATAAAACAAATTTTACACTTAATAACAATTAATTCTATCAGTAATGAGTAACATGCTTTAATATTTAGGTCAATTGATTTAGCAAATGGCACATTTTTTCAAACATTATAATTATTTTACTCTAACTAAAGCACTACTGATCCTTAAGGCAAGGTAGGTTCAATTAAAGCCTTACCCCTAATTTTTAACATTCATTTAAAAAGGAGAATAAATTGCTTTTTATAACAAGGGGTAAGTGTGAGATTATAAGATTGTCAGGAATAATAACCATATAATCAAGGAAAATTAATATGTGACTATTTTTTAATTTTATTTATTTTACATTTGTTGACCGGGCTAGTCCAGCTGGATATATATCCGTTTACAGTAGAGGCCCGGGGAGAAAAGCTCCAGTATGGACAAAATAACAGAGATTAATAACATTTTTCTTAGTAGATTTATATAAGGTACAAGAAAGGATAACTATCACATTTTAAAAAATAAGTACAAGTTAAAAACAAAAAGCAAAAATCTACCTAGTAAAGTTATTCAGAGATCTAGGAGTACTTTAGTATTCACCTCTCAATTCCAGAAAGCTTCAGGTAGGGCCAGTAAGGGGACCGGAATAAAAAATAATATGGTGTGTTGAGCCATACTTTTAATCGGGATTGGTACAGGGACATAGCCATTGAGAAGTAAGGTGTCCTTTGATTTGTCTTTTGAAGAGAGGTGGACTGAAGAGTCGCTATTTCTTGAGGGATTAGATTCCAGTGTTTACCTATAGAATTAGAAAATAGTGCATCACCCGCTTTGTTATGTGATTTAGTAATAGATACTAGAAACTTGTTGGCAGAACGAAGTGTGTTTAGGTTCCTATATGGAGATAAGTTTAGCCAGACTTGGAGTATTTTCAGGGAAGTGAAGGGTTTTATGAATTATAAGTAGTTGTTGGTAAAGTAATTGGTTATTTAGTTCTAGCCAATTTAGTTGTTTCAGGTTATAACAGTGGTGGGTTCTAAGGGGAGTTGCATTAATGAATCTAGCTATACTGTTATAACATGTGGAGAGTTTATTGATGTTATTTTTAGAGAGTGTGGTATAAATGGTCGAAGCATAAAAGAGTGGAGAGCAGGTGGGTCTGTGCAATGGTTTTCTGGCTGCTGGGGTAAGGAAAGGTTTAATTCTATAGAGTGTCCCAATTTTTTATTCACAGCTTTAATAGTACTATTTATTTGTTCATCAAAGTTGAGATGGTTATCAATGGTTACCCCTAATAGTCGAGTGGTATTATCAGGGTTGATGCAGGTTGAATTATTTGAGGTGATAGTAAAGAGAGGTGTAGGATATTTATTAGTAGGAGTAAAGAGAAGGAGCTTTGTTTTTTGGGGATTAAGGAGGAGGCAATGCTGCATAAACCACTTTTCAACATTATGAAAGGTTGTCTGGGTGATGGACTGGAGAGAGGGAGTATTTGCGGCAGAGCAGATCAATGTCGAGTCATCTGCATATTGGATGCAGGTAGCTTGAGGTATATTCAAATATAGGTCATTAATAAATACTGAGAAAAGAAGGGGTCCAAGGATAGATCCTTGTGGAACCCCTACATTTACTGGAAGTAAAGATGAGAGGTTATTTTCCCATAGAACTGCTTGTTGTCTATTTTCCAGATAGCTTCTGAACCACTGTAGAGTATGAGAGCTTAAAGAGAGGTTGTTAAGTTTGTCAAGGAGTATATTATGGTTAACCATATCAAAAGCTTTTGATAGATCTATAAATAGAGCAGATGAGAGAAGGTTACTGTTTCGATTTTTATTTATAGAGTCAGTAAAAGACAGAAGGGCAGTGGTAGTACTGTGATGGGGTCTAAAACCATGTTGACAGTCAGCTAGAAGGTTGTTTTGAAGAAGGTAATTCAGAAATTGTTTATGTATACACCTTTCCATTATTTTAGCTAATGGGGACAGTAAGGCAATAGGACGATAGTTGGATAATTCGGAAGAAGGGCCTCCTTTATGCAGGGGAATTATGTGCGATATCTTCCAGACTGAGGGGATTTTCCTTTCAGAGATGGTCCTATTTATTAGAATAGATATTGGGTGATAGATAGCTTTAGCAGCAATTTGTAAGTATTCAGAAGGGAGCTGGTCAGCTGATGGGGTGCATGGTTTTAGTTTTGAGAGAAGCTTATATATGCTAGAAGAAGACACAGGTTGGATTTGAAAGTGATTAGTAGAGGATGGGGAGGTGTCAGGTGAGGATGGAGTAGGTGTTGGTAGAGAGTTTGCTAGTGTTAGAATGGCTTCTGTAAAGTAGTTATTAAAGGCATTTGGGATCAGAGTAGAGGTATTAGGGTTAAATCCTGAGGGGGTAGGAGTAGTAGAATGTCCTGGTTTAAGAAGGTTATTTATACCTGACCAAAATTTTTGAGGGGTATTTTGTGTAGTTTGTTGAAGGCGGAGATAAAATTCCTTTTTGTCTCTAAGAGTGTCTTTTTTGGTAGAATTTCTTAACTGTTTATAGAGGAGATGGTCAGATGGGGATTTGGTAGCTTTCCATTTGGACCAGGTTTTATTTCTAAGGATCATTTTTTCTTTAGTTTGCTTAGTAAGCCAAGGGGCAGTTTTGGCTTTTATCCTAATAGAGTGGAATGGAGCATGATAGTCCAGGATTTGCAGAAATTTTGTGTTAAAGAAGGAAACTGCTTCATTGAGTTCTAGGTGTGATAAAGGTGACCAGTCACATGCCTGTAATTCCGTAAGGAAGTTATCAGGGTTGAAAAATTTTTTTGAGCGGCATCTTTTAAGTTTATGCATATTAGGAATATTCAGTTTTTGTCTGATCACATATGTAAGTGTGTGATCACTAATACTGTCAGGAAGTGTACCTGCAGTATAGTAAGTGTGGGCATTATTAATTAGAATCCAGTCCAGAATTGTTTCTTTCTTATTTGGTTTATGTGTTCTAGTTGTAGTTGTTATTAATTGAGAGTAACCATGGAGATTAATATGGTTAGTAGGTTGATGGTCTGCACAGGTTTTCCAATCAATGTTGAAGTCACCAAGTATTATGGTTTCTTGGGGTAGTTGACTGGACAGGGAACTAAGTAGGCTTTCTAGCGTTTGGGTATTGTTGCCAGGGGGAAGGTACATACATATTAGATAGATTGCTTTATTATTGTTTATCTGTAGTTTGATTGATAAGATTTCTGATTTAGGGCTTGTTAATGGAGCGTCATTAAATTGGGTAACTTGTAGGTTTGATTTATATATAATGGCTATATGGCCACCTTTCTTCTTTATACGGTCATTTCTAAGTATGTTGTAGCCAGGAGGGGTGATTTCCTGGTCTAGAGTGGAGGGTTTTAGCCATGTTTCTGTTATACATAATATATCAAATGAATGCAAGTGAAGGAGTGCATGTAAATGGTGGATTTTGTTATTCAAACTTCTGATGTTAATATGAGCTATTAGAAGGGAATTTTTAGTTCTAGTACCTGATGCAAGAAGAGGAGAAGAGTTAAAGTTTTGGTTATGATTGTTAATGGTAGAAGGACCAGGATTAGGATGAATGTCACCATGTAAGAGGAGTAGCTGATGGGGAGTTGATAGTACTTTAAGAAGTTTGAGACAAATATTAAGAAATCTTTTGTTAGAGTTGGGGGTAATGTGAGAAACTCTATGATATTTTGGCAGTAAATAGTTGGAAGAACAGGTAATGTTACTATGTTTAAGGGAGCTAAAGGTAGATGAAGGTAAAGTTTGCTTTATGTGAAGGTTTTGTTCATAGAAAGTTTTAAATTGCAATGAGGTGATATGGTATGATAAAGAAAGAGAGGCTAGAGTAATAATGGAGAGTAGAGCATAGATGAGAAAGGGTTTTAAAGTTAGAGACATTATAGTGAGGAGATGAGGGCCTATGGTAGGTTGTTTAGAAAGAATAGTTAGGTAGAGATAGCACAGTAATACTGTATGAAGAAGGGATACAAGGAGAGTAAGTGTATAGAAATTGAGGAAGGTGAATAGTCAGTGTAAGATAGGAAATGAGTAAGTATTAGATAGAAAGTAGAAAGGATGTAATATACGTTAGGTTATTAAAGTGCTATGAGGGAGAAGGATTGAAGAGATAAGGTATAGTAGATTTTAAGGAATAGTGTTGCAGTTAGGTGTCAAAAGGTGGGAGGATATGATAATATAGAGTGGAGGGGGAAGAGTGGTAAAGATGAGGGGGAGGTCTAGTTTGTTGGAAGGAGATTGGTTGAGAGGATAGGGGGAGTGTTTAGTGAGGTATAAGTTGAGGACCCCTGGGGGTGGGTGGGAATTGGGGGTAGGGAGGGGAGCAAAGCGGGGCAGACACAATTAGTGAGAGAGCAGGGGAGAGGAGTGGAGAACAATCAGAAAGAAGCTATCCTAGGAGAGGGTCTGGATACAGGGAGATAGTTAGGTTAACTAGTAGTAGGAGGACAAAGAGAAGGTTAAGCTCAGGAGAAACAGTTCCCTGAAAAGTTACAAGGGAGGCAGGAGAGTAGCGAAGATATTAACGAAGAGCACAGGGACAGAGAGAACTAGCAATAGCAGATTGGTAAAGACCAGAAGAACTAAAAGGAATAAGAGTCAGGCAGGAGAGATAGTGTAAGCATGAGGTGTGAGAACTATGAATAGAGGCTAGGGATAATAGAGACAGTACTTTAGGTAGGGGAAGGGGTAAGTAGAGAGTACTAGAGTCAAAGATGGCTTTAGATTTAGTGCAGTATATATTTTAATCAACAGAAGAGAGAAGATATAGTGAGGGAATCAAGCAGTCTAGCAATCGGGGGGGGCTGCTGATGAAGACTGGCAGAAGTCTAGTTTCTATATCAGGGGAGAAAACCCAGGAAAAACATCAATGTCACTATTAAAAAAGAACAAATATCAATGAAACATACAGTATAACTTTGGTGAGGGTTACTCCAGGTTATAAAAGCCAGTTAACAGAGTGAACCCAGGGGAAACAACCCAGGCAGGTAGTGGAGGATGGAAGTTGCAGTTTTATGAGTCCACGCGGAGCACTTTTCTGAAGTTGAGAGGGGAATAATTAACCCTAAACCAGCTAGAAAGAGATAGAGAAAAGAAAAAAAAAACAGTTAGGTTACAAATTACAATTAGGTAATTAGGCTAGTCCAAATAAAAGCAGTTATATTACAATACAATAAGTTTATGCATGTCAAGGTACAGACCACTAGGCAGCTTAAAAACAGCAAAGATAGAAATCCATAGGATACAAAATTAAGCAGCTATGAGCTGATTAAAGTCCCTATATCTCAGCAGTAATCAACAACACGCTTAATACTTGAGAGTGGTTGCATTTACACTACACTGTGCAGTACTTCACGGGCGGATACCCTCATTAAAAAATTATTAATATATAGGAGAAATGAGTTATATTTATAAATTACAGCCCCGTCCAAGAGAACACTGAAAGGCTGCAAATGCATATATTCAGAAGTCCAAGGGAATGACAAAAACGATGTTGCCAAAAGAGAGGCCAAAAGTTCACCAATCTGAAAAACAACTTAGAAACGGCTACAATAGACAAAATAAGTCGGAACTATGTCCCTGACCACTGAATAGAGCTACCAGATAACCAAAAACAGTCTAGCAGGCATAGGCAAGGAAATCACTGGAGTCATCCAGCCATGCAGCAAAAGCGCGGGGTTTTATATACTCAACTAGAGATTCCCCAGCACGTGGAATCAGTATTCCCAACACAATGGTCTAGGAAATTAAACACAACTGTATAGCACTCAAAGCCCTCCACCAACATATAAAAGACAATATATTAGAAGCGACAGTAGTTACAGCCAAAAAATATACAGGTGCAAGCTGTAAACTATTTAAGCAAATCCCTAAGTCTTAGCGACCAACACTATCAACTACCAACAGCTAATACTACCAAGCAAACAATTGTAAACATATCACAATAGTTACTTCAGTCCCAAAGCATCTGCGACCAGCATTACCAATTAGCGACAGGTACTACAAGTGAGCGAACATGTAAATGCCCCTAAAACAAGGTGCACAAGTCCCCAGACACTGGCAAGCAACACAATCACATGCGACAGTTACTAGCACTAGAAAACATATAAAAGTAGGTGAAATTAAGCTACACAAGCCCCCAAATACTAGCGACCAACACTATTAATAAGCAAACATGCGAACAACCAAGAAATAAGAGTATGCAGATAAAAATTAGCTACCTAAGTTCCCAAACACTAGCGACCAACATTACCATCAATAAATCCTCCAGTACTAGCAGCCAGCACTATCCACAGGCAACATTAGGATCCTCTGAGGAAACATATCAATGTAGTTAAAATTGAGCTAGCTAAACGAGGCGGATAGCTCTGCACAGCCCTAACCTACTCACCACCACTTCCAGCAGCAGCCACGCACAAGGGGAGAGAAAACAAGATGGCGCCCAGAGGAATCAGCCCCTTTTACCAGTTCCTGGAACGGAAGTAGTAAGCCAGGGGGCGGGCAGAGGTTCAATAGACACTAGTATACACAGTTAGCTGCAGAAATAAATGGAGAGGATATTTGAAAACATCAAAAGTGGCAATGAATATACTCAGAGAAGGAGGGAGATAGGGAGGAAAAGAGGAGGCACAGATAGGAGAGGGTAAGATGCGAGGGAGTTCTAAAACATCAGTTCGGAAGGTAGAGATGCACAGAAATGCGTAAGAGACACAATTAGTGAGAGAGCAGGGGAGAGGAGTGGAGAACAATCAGAAAGAAGCTATCCTAGGAGAGGGTCTGGATACAGGGAGATAGTTAGGTTAACTAGTAGTAGGAGGACAAAGAGTAGGTTAAGCTCAGGAGAAACAGTTCCCTGAAAAGTTACAAGGGAGGCAGGAGAGTAGCGAAGATATTAACGAAGAGCACAGGGACAGAGAGAACTAGCAATAGCAGATTGGTAAAGACCAGAAGAACTAAAAGGAATAAGAGTCAGGCAGGAGAGATAGTATAAGCATGAGGTGTGAGAACTATGAATAGAGGCTAGGGATAATAGAGACAGTACTTTAGGTAGGGGAAGGGGTAAGTAGAGAGTACTAGAGTCAAAGATGGCTTTAGATTTAGTGCAGTATATATTTTAATCAACAGAAGAGAGAAGATATAGTGAGGGAATCAAGCAGTCTAGCAATCGGGGGGGGGGGTGGCTGCTGATGAAGACTGGCAGAAGTCTAGTTTCTATATCAGGGGAGAAAACCCAGGAAAAACATCAATGTCACTATTAAAAAAGAACAAATATCAATGAAACATACAGTATAACTTTGGTGAGGGTTACTCCAGGTTATAAAAGCCAGTTAACAGAGTGAACCCAGGGGAAACAACCCAGGCAGGTAGTGGAGGATGGAAGTTGCAGTTTTATGAGTCCACGCGGAGCACTTTTCTGAAGTTGAGAGGGGAATAATTAACCCTAAACCAGAGTATAACTTTAGTGAGGGTTACTCCAGGTTATAAAAGCCAGTTAACAGAGTGAACCCAGGGGAAACAACCCAGGCAGGTAGTGGAGGGTGGAAGTTGCAGTTTTATGAGTCCACGCAGAGCACTTTTCTGAAGTTGAGAGGGAATAATTAACCCTAAACCAGAGTATAACTTTAGTGAGGGTTACTCCAGGTTATAAAGCCAGTTAACAGAGTGAACCCAGGGAAACAACCCAGGCAGGTAGTGGAGGGTGGAAGTTGCAGTTTTATGAGTCCACGCGGAGCACTTTTCTGAAGTTGAGAGGGAATAATTAACCCTAAACCAGAGTATAACTTTAGTGAGGTTACTCCAGGTTATAAAAGCCAGTTAACAGAGTGAACCCAGAAACAACCCAGGCAGGTAGTGGAGGGTGGAAGTTGCAGTTTTATGAGTCCACGCGGAGCACTTTTCTGAAGTTGAGAGGGGAATAATTAACCCTAAACCAGAGTATAACTTTAGTGAGGGTTACTCCAGGTTATAAAAGCCAGTTAACAGAGTGAACCCAGGGGAAACAACCCAGGCAGGTAGTGGAGGGTGGAAGTTGCAGTTTTATGAGTCCACGCGGAGCACTTTTCTGAAGTTGAGAGGGGAATAATTAACCCTAAACCAGAGTATAACTTTAGTGAGGGTTACTCCAGGTTATAAAAGCCAGTTAACAGAGTGAACCCAGGGGAAACAACCCAGGCAGGTAGTGGAGGGTGGAAGTTGCAGTTTTATGAGTCCACGCGGAGCACTTTTCTGAAGTTGAGAGGGGAATAATTAACCCTAAACCAGAGTATAACTTTAGTGAGGGTTACTCCAGGTTATAAAAGCCAGTTAACAGAGTGAACCCAGGGGAAACAACCCAGGCAGGTAGTGGAGGGTGGAAGTTGCAGTTTTATGAGTCCACGCGGAGCACTTTTCTGAAGTTGAGAGGGGAATAATTAACCCTAAACCAGCACCACTTCCAGCAGCAGCCACGCACAAGGGGAGAGAAAACCCAGATATAAAAATTATTAGTAAAAATGAAAAATTACTGGAAAAAATATGGGTTTGAAGCAGAATCATGAATGGAGAATGCATGCCCTGTTCTACAGCAAAACAGCAAGAATAGCTAATACAGCTATGAGATTAGAACCAGTACAGAAATAATGTATGCTATTTTTTTCCTACTAGAAAAAGAGCTCATATAAAAAAGGTCTAAATGTATTTATTTATTTGTCCATTTAAGTAAGTGGCTTAGTATGTAGCTTCGGAGAAATTTGAGAATATGTCTGGCCCAACAGACAGCCCAGTGAGTTCTGATTTCTTTGTAAGGGCCTTTAAGTTACCAGCATCAAGTTTTGGTAATTTTGAACTATCCTAGGACAATCAATCAACTTCACAGAGAGCTAAAGTCTTATTTCTAGAGGTAAAAAAGTCCAAAGACTAATGTCTTATACCACATGTCTTCAAAATGTATCAAGCTTGAAGAAGATTCTGTGTACAAAAAGAAATCATATATGACTGGATCAAAAGTAGTATACCACAATGATGTTTTCTTATCCTACTTTAGCAGGCACTATATTCTAATGAGATATATGGAAAACCACATGGTCATGGACACACACACACACACACACACACACACACACACATATACACACACACACACACACACACACACACACACACACACACACACACACACACACACACACACACACACACACACACACACACACACACCACCACTCATTTCAGTACTACCTCCTCAAACTGCTTGAAAAAAGGTACCTACTTATTCAACTATCACCTCAGACTGACAAAAAAAGGACATTTCTGCCCATCATTTATTTTTCAAGAAATACAGCACTTCAGTCTCTTTCCTTTTCTTCAAAGACTGAATAAACAATTAGCATGAAAATTGGAAATTTGGCATCGGCAAAATCTGACAACCTAGTTACGATCCTTTGTAATTTCCCACATGGAAATACTGCTTTAAACCTTCTTATCCTACAATATCACTTATTTTACCATACTCTTGTTTCAACACCTTTTCTAGAAGAATCCTGTATGGATGAATGCTGAGAACTTTATGCCTCTATGCTGCCATCAAAAGGAATTCCTGAATTCTCAGTAATTTCCATCAGGACAATATCTAATTGTTTCACTTCATATGGCTTCTATGTGTTAACAGATTCCTTTTCTGGCACTCCAACCCTCAGTTTGGTATAATATCCAATAATGTCACATGATTGTTTAACTTTCAAAGATGGTTATCATCATTATCAGTAAATACTAATTTCTCTAAAATTTACCGTGCTGTGTACAGCTAAAAACTTGCAGCAGGGGGTTCGGTATAGAAGGATACTTCCAAGGAAGTTGGTTCACTGAAATCTGGCTGGACTCTTCGTCACAAGATAGAAGGCAGGATATTACTTTCCTGGTGATCTTTCCTATATGGGTTGCCACATTAGTGTGGAAGGACAAATTACCTAAAAGTAGAATGGGATTTAATTTGGACAGTGCTGCTGTTATACGTGCCATCAACAAACATCTTCCAAGTCCAAATGGGTTCACTCTGTAATTAGGGTATTAGTTTTATTGAGTTTGGGAAATAATTAATTAATTCTCTAGTGTGCATGTATCTGGTCGATAAAATCCTATAGCTGATCGTCTTTCTCATTTTCAATTCACCAGGTTTTGCCAGCTGGCCAAGCATGAACAACTGAAGGCACGGCAATTCCTACTGAAGTTACGTTAATTGGAGAGGAGTAGCAACATCATTGCTGACTAGACAATGGCCAATTACATCAGGAAGGCCTACTCTTTATCACTCCAGACTTTCAGTGGTTTCTACACTTTCTTGAGCCCCTGTCAAAGAACTTGGGGATTGTCATTGGTCTTTCACTTCCTTGTTGTCAGTTGCTCATTAGGAGATTCCCTTAGCACACTATGGGTTCATTTAGTGGCTTTAGGACAACTGGAATGTTTTTTGGGTATTCAGGAAGCATTCAGCCACTGTCTGGCTGACAGGTTGATGATGTGAAATCCTATTTTTTCGAGTTGTGGGGCTTCTGAAGACCCCAGGAAACCAATAGGGAGACACCTCCTCACCATCAATGCTTGTTTAACACAGTACCTAATTTGCTTACCTTTGCTAGACTGTTTGCTTTGTTCACATCATTATATGCAGGTAACTTCTATGCTAGTGAATTACTAAACTTCCTTTGTTCAGATGACCTCATTAATCACAGAGATTATATTCTGTAATAGGTTAAGAAATCCAAGATGGACCAATTGTGTAAAGGGCAGCAAGTTGAGGGGCTGGGCATTTGTCCAGTTTAATTGTTCATATTAATGCACAGGATCAAACCCAAGGGCACTAGGTTAGGTCCAGTTTTAAGTTGGAAAAGTGGCAGGCCATTTAGTTTGGAAGAGATCAACCTCTTCCTATGAAAGGCAATCGAGGGGCAAGGTATACACCTTCAAGGGTATTCATCCCACTCATTTAGAATAGGCCGCACTTCCAACTAGGCTGTGGAAGGGCATCCCACCAGGGTCATGCAAAAACATCAAGGTGGGTGTACGATAACTTCTTCTCATACATCAGGCACTAATCTTTACTGGATGTTGAGACATTCCTTCATCAAGAATCCAAGCTTCAGTCTTCCTGGCTGGGCAAACTGGTATCTTAGACTATAATAAATGATTAGTTTGTCTGTTGGCTTCTCAGGTATGCTATAGTTTCAATTTTGGGAGATCTGGCATAAAATCGCAGCAAAAGAAATATTGCCCCAGTTTTGGTAATCCATCTCAGGGGAAATGAGGCTACACATGCTATATCCATGTATAGTTCTGTTTTGGTCATCCATTGTACTGTGAATGGACTGGAAGGAGCTAGGAGTTCCAAAGCTATTGAGATGTCCAGGCTGTTCATTAATCACAGAGTTACATGGGCAACTCGACAAATAGGATTTCACATCATCCACCACAAAGATCTCCACAGATTGGACTCTGACTTTTATGCCAGCAAAAAAGTACAGTTGAACAGTTTTTGATTTGTTTAATTTAGACATCACCATGGCCATTGAGAAATATTTTAAGAATGAACCCTTTCCCTCCTTTAAATGAACAGAGGGTTATCATAGGCTCGAGGCCACCAAGGGGGGAATGGCAAGGTGGCATGCTCGGTTGACAGCAGCCTTACAGCTTCACCCCCCATTTTTTCTCCCTTATTGGTGCTCATTGGTCTTGACTCACCTTCCATTGGCCTCAGTTTATCCAGTGGCCATATGAAGAGGTACTTGGATTGGAATGAAAGACTTAAAGAGTTTTTCCGCCAGGTCCAAGGCAGCTTGGGTCATCCACCCAGACCTGTAGAGCTTAACCTGAACAGGCTCGGTCATAACAAATGGCTTAAGAGTTAATGGTTAATGGTTGTTTGTTGATATAGTTATATGTGAACTTACTGTGGCATCTCTAATTTTGTCAGTTGTATTTTGAATAAAGGGTAACAAAAGCATATTACTGACTCAACTTAGGGGACAATATAAAACATGTGACATGGACCTTTTCAGGCATATATTTCATTCTTACTTCTACAAGAAAAAACACCTATAATAATAAAGTTCCCACTTCTCTTCTTTTCAAAATGTGGGCAAATTTCTACAAATAATGCAATTTCCCAACAGTGAGCTCATTATGAGTATCTTTAGATATCAGCATTCTAAAACCAGTACTTAATAGGTTGTACACGACAACTGTATACTCTTAGATCTTTTAATACGTCCACTCTTCCTGTAAGAAATTAGAGGATAGCATTGAAACTTAGCATTCAAATATTTACTCTGCATTAAAATGTTTCAGCCTTTTAACAAAACTAATTAGATAATTTGAAATTATGTTAACGTAACTTTCAAATTCAAATTTCATTTCTTCTTTAAATGCTCCAGTATAATACAATATTTAAATACAGGAGTTCATACATGTTTACCTGATTCTCTTAAAAAAAGATGAAAACAGTACTCTTGCTGAAACTATCATATAAACAATACATTCATGATATTAGAAACTTCAGCAAGAAAATCTTCACTCTGGCTTCAGGCATATTGTGCCTATTGAAGCTAACTTTAAGACAAAGAAGGCAGCAGATGGAAAAACAGAAATGGGATTTATGAAGGAAACTGTAGAAGTGGGTTTACAACATAATAGGGGTTACATTTTTTTCCTACCATACCTGCCAACTTTAAATCCAAGAAAATAACTTTGTCCTTGTGAATATTTGAGAATAAAAGGCCAATTCTGTTATCACTAATATGAATCACACAAAAGTCCTAGCTTATCATTGCCTCCTTACCAAGAAAAATAAAAATGTTGACATATTTATGATGCCGAAGCACTTGTTGCTTAAAGAATTTGCATGTGTGAAGATTGGAGGAAGATGGGCGAAGGCTGCCAGTCTAGTCAAATAGAATTTGATACATAATTCTATCAACTGTATAAATAAATGTAAAATACAGGCTTGTGTTTTTAAATGAAAGAAAACACTGTAAAATGTGAACTTCAGGATTGTTGCAACATTGCCATCTGCTGTAAGGAAAACCAAGCCAAGCATTTCAAATGTGTCTTTTGAAGCTAAAAAGATCATATGAATCTCTTTGATGTTTACAAGTCGGCTCCAGTGAGTCTGGATGAAGGTTTCAGGCCCTTTGTTTAAAAGTCAAAGTTAAGGGCCAGAATTTACATATGGAAGGTGCTTTATTGCTCTGGTTTCTGCTAGAGTGTATATGTGAAATGCCTTGTAATGTTGTAGTTTCCTGAGAAGGTGTTAGCTTGCTAAATAATGCAGTTTGTGGCCTGAGAAAACCTAAGCGTCAAAATGATGTAATTTGGGAGGGCCTTAGAGAGCTGTTGGTTAGTGTTTAAAAACTATTGTTGAGTGAGAGACTGAAAGCATTTTGATCTTGGACATCTAACCCAGCACTGCTTGCTCTTTATGTATGTAAGTAAGATAACAGCACTGTGATTTCTCTTAGGAATAGTTAAACTTAGAAGAAAGTTAGACTAAGTATTTTTTCTTTGAAATCAGATCTTTCCTACAATATTGTTTTAAGTTTTTGTGTGATCTCTGAACTTGAGTAGCATTGTTCTGTAGTAATTTTGTCTTGTGTTTTAATTATTTATTATTAAATATTTTAAAACCTTTACCTGTGGCTGGTTTATGTAAAGACAATTTAATCTCTAAAGTATATTACATATTTACAGATTTTACGGTCTAAGTCAATCCAAATTAAGCCTAGGGTGAATAGTCACATTACCAATTGGATAATAATATTGCACAGTAATAATTGGACACCCTTTTAAGGTCCTTTTTGTAGCTGATAATTATTAGCTGGGTGGTGGCAGAAATTACTACTGTATGATCTGGGTAATAGGGGCACAGCTGGAGAACCTGTGCCAGCCTTTTCCCAGGAGGGTCTGTGTGGTTGTAAAACCTTTTTTCAAAGTGTGGGTGTGGTGTGTTAGCTACTTGGCAGGGACACAAAGCATTTGTTGGACAGAGAGGGTACTGGAGGTTTTAGCTTGCCCAACTAGGCTGAGACATGGACCCTATTGCTGTGCCAGTGGGGAGTCTTATTGGGGACCCAGTGAGCAAAGGAGCAACCAGCCCCAGACTGACTGTGATCTCTGTGTGCACTTAAGTGAAATTGGACTTCACTGTGTGTATTAGTTATCCTTTCCTCTTCTAGGAGATGACCTTCCTGGTGTTAGTGGTGAGGATTGAGGCTTCTTGATTGCTGCTCCAGGTCACGGTCATCACAGCATGTACACATCCTCTACCTCATTTAGACCCATTAGACCCATTGCTAAATGTATACATTATGGAGAAAATTGGCACCCATACCAATGTCTTTCAATTTTACCCATCCATCCATCCATCCATCCATCCATCCATCCATCCACCCAAAACCCCTTTTTGTTTCACATTTTTGCAAATGAGACCAGAGTGTTATCTCAGCAATGGCAGTCATCTAGAGCCAATGTTCACAGGACCAGGTGGCTAACCCTGACACAGTCGTTCTTCCGTACCACACATACACAAGTACCCACATGCATGGTTAATTTAGAGTGTCCAGTTTACTTACTGCATGTCTTTGGAATGCTGAAGGAAACCAGGTCACCTAAAGAAAATCCATAGAAATACTGGGAGGACATGCAGACTCCACACAGAAGGCACCCCAGCTGAGAATCGAACTGGAGAACCTCTTTCACTGCTATATTATCAAACAAAAGGAAACTGTGTTACGAACATAAACGGACCACTCCAAAGCATAAATCATAGGCAAGAATCTCCCTTAAAGTGCAAATCACTTGATCAAGTCGCAGCATTTTTTCTGTCCAGTGAACAGAATCTATTACATAGGAGTCCAAATTTAATATATACCTAACAGCTAACTGTTAACAAAAATATCTACTCTCCAAATATAAATCTACAGACAGACAGAACTAGAGTTTTTTTTCTGTAAAAGTATGAATTTGTAGGTCCCCCTTTACAATTGCACCTATATTGCATCTTGTGTACATAAGCTATGCCATTCCTTTGTTAAGTTGCTTAACTAATTCTGATGCATCTGTTGAGGACTGATAGTTTACTCAGGTGTACATGTCTTCTTCCTGCATATGTGAAAGACACATTTTTACAGGCAGATAAACATTGAGTAACACTAGATATCACATCACAATATACGTCTGTTAAAGACAGATGGCTTCAAAAAGAAAGAATAGTTATTTTTAAATACTTGACTTTTAGGTCTTTTGGACATAACTCTGATTTTAATTGATAGTTGTTTAGGTGTTAAACTGATTGATGGAGCTTCTTCTTTTGTGAGTATATTACTTTCTGTTTTTCATGTTGTACAGACCTGAAAGAAGACTATGGCAAGGTGCCAGAAATACTTTGTCCTGAGTGTTCTTTTTAATAAACTCTCTGCCACTTCTAGAGCAGCTGTTCATTTTTACCTTTAACTTGTCTTGAATATTTGTCTCATTAGAAGACGTGATTTTATGCAAAACAATTAATAACATTATAGATGTTCATTCTCATCTGTTCTGCATTGCTTTTGAAGGTGTTAAGAACACTTTTCCAATATAATGTCTCAAGGATTTCATTATTCTTATAATGTTTGCAAAAGATGAACTGATTTATGATTGATTTCATCAACTCTTAATTTAATGTTGTTTACTTCTTGAGCCTCTGGAATGTAAGTGTCTGCATTATTACTAAAACACGGTTCTAATGTATTGATATCACCTCATCAATTCCATGCTTCAACACCTAACATTCATTTAGGTCCACCTCCAGGAATTACCACTTTTCAGGTGGTGGAATGTCTATATTCCTAAGAAGCTCAATCACATCAAGTATCACAAGAAAAGGCAACAGCCTCAAGATCCTTAATAATCTACTTATTATCAATAAGAATACATATCATCTCATAGTCAACTACAGAACACCATCAATGTCACCTGTTACCTACTAGACATACCCAGACAAATGAGACGCCTTTCCCTTTGAACCAAACACTATTCTACTAGGAGATTTCAACTACCTGTCCGTAAACTGGAAAATCTACAATACTGCAAATAAGTAACCACAGTGATTTCTATATTTCATAAATTCTATCTCCTAAGACAAATTATTTCATGTCCTATCTAGAGGCTCAAAGCTATTGGATCTAGTCTTCACAAGTATGACCAGACTATGCTGTGGATCCATAGTTACACCATCACTGGTTATATCAACTTCTGTTCACTAATAAACACCATGGGGGTAAAACATCATCTACCCTCAAGCTCTCTTTAGAGATCACTCAAGGGTAAATCTATTGCAGTTAACTGATCATATGACAAAAGTAAAATACTCTTCTGTCCTGTCATTGACTCACATACTCCTGCCATCATAGAAAGTTTCTACTCTCACCTCAATTCTTGCAGTGAGGCATCTATCTCCATCAGACAGAAATAAGCAAATTGTACAGCTAAAAAAAGAAATCATTGTTCATTGGAATAAAATGAAATTAAGCTAAAATTCTGAAAAGAAAAAAAAAATTTAGTTTAGATTTCACTCCCATATCTTTACCTAACTGTCATTTGCATATTAGCACGTTTGCACTACTCCCAATCATATCACCTCAGAGAAAGTCTTGACAGCATTCTTGACAGCCAAGAACACCAGCTCCATAGGTCTGCAAAATGTGACAGGATACTTTTCTGTCTGCATCAAGCACAGTTCTACTGACCTAGTTCTAAATCTTTTCAAACTCAAGCTCTACATTGGATTTATACTGAGAGTGGGGAACAAATATGATCCACCACTAACCCTGATTATACACACCAATAATCCTAGCTAGCCTTATCTGGTTGTCAGTGGAGCACATCACCATGTAGCTTATAAACAAGAGCATTGTCGATCTGCCATCTCATGATATACACCAGAGTTGGTTAATTAAATGTTGATCCTGCATCCTAAACTAAGTGGATGTCTTTGAACAACTTGTAAATGCATTGGATGAAAGCAAATCAGTGCATACGCTTACCTTCACCTGGCAAATACCTTTGATATCATCCCACATTTGGCATTGTCAAACAAGCTAAACAAGCTAAATATATACCCTTATATAATCCATTGCATAGCAAACTGGTTCCCAAGCAAACCCCAAAGTGTCATTTTTGGGGGCATGATCTCTTCCAAAAGGATTATTATTAATGGCGTACCTCTTGGACTGGATCTGTTGTCAGTCCTATTCAATATTTACTAATATAATATTAAAGATGATATTACTGACCTATGGCTAATTATGTTTTCAGATGACTGTGAACTTAGAACTATCATAAACCCTTCAGATAACTTGATTCCAGGAGTGAAAAGAATGGTTGGGGGGGGCCAAAGAACCACCTGTTTTCGATTATCCAGATAGGATGTAAACCAGTTTAAGGTTGAATTGTCTAGGGAGAGGGACTTTAAACGATGGAGGAGAAGTTGGTGATTGACCATGTCAAAGGCTTTAGACAGGTCTACAAAGAATGCTGAGGAAAGAGTATTCTTATTGCGATTATTGTTAATAGAGTCAGTAAATGATAGTAAGGCTGTGGTTGTACTATGAAAACCATGTTGGCAATTAGCTAGGAGATTGTGGCTTAATAGGTGGTTAAGTAACTGTTTGTGGATACATTTCTCCATTATTTTAGCAAGAGGTGATAGTAATGCTATGGGGCGGAAGTTGGAATATTCATTAGAGTCACCTCCCTTGAAAAGAGGGATGATATGTGAGATTTTCCAGATTGATGGAATAGTACTTTCTTTTAAGGTCCTGTTAATCAGTATAGAGATGGGGTAGGCAATAGCTTTTGCACTTAGTTGGAGGTATTCAGCTGGTAGTTTGTCAGCTGATGGGGTTGTGGGTTTTAATTTTTGAAGTAAGGACAGTATATAAGAGGTGGGTATGGGTTTGAGGTGAAATGGCGGAGGAATTGGGTTTGGGCTTGAAAGTTTGGAGGTATCAGGGCTTTGTTGGTTTGCTAGCTTTAATATAGCGGAAGTAAAGAAATTATTAAAGTCATTAGCTGTTTGTAATGGGCAGTCAGGATTTGAGCCTAAAGGATTTGGTGTGGCCACTTTGCCAGGAGATATTAGCATGTTAATGGTACTCCAGAATTTTTTTGGTTGGTGAAGAGATGATTATCAAACAAAAGGAAACTGTGTTACGAACATAAATGGACCACTCCAAAGCATAAATTATAGGCAAGAATCTCCCACAAAGTGCAAATCACTTGATCAAGTCGCAGCATTTTTTTCTGTCCAGTGAACAGAATCTATTACATAGGAGTCCAAATTTAATATATACCTAACAGCTAACTGTTAACAAAAATATCTACTCTCCAAATATAGATCTACAGACAGACAGAACTAGAGTTTTTTTTTCTGTAAAAGTATGAATTTGTAGGTCCCCCTTTACAATTGCACCTATATTGCATCTTGTGTACATAAGCTATGCCATTCCTTTGTTAAGTTGCTTAACTAATTCTGATGCATCTATTGAGGCCTGATAGTTTACTCGGGTGTACATGTATTCTTCCTGCATATGTGAAAGACACATTTTTACAGACAGATACACATTGAGTACCACTAAATATCACATCACAATATATGTCTGTTAAAGACAGATGGCTTCAAAAAGAAAGAATAGATATTTTTAAATACTTGACTTTTAGGTCTTTTGGACATAACTCTGATTTTAATTGATAGTTGTTTAGGTGTTAAACTGATTGACGGAGCTTCTTCTTTTGTGAGTATATTACTTTCTGTTTTTCATATTGTTCTCTTACAGTCCTGAAAGAAGACTATGGCAAGGTGCCAGAAATACTTTGTCCTGAGTGTTCTTTTTAATAAACTCTCTGCCACTTCTAGAGCAGCTGTTCATTTTTACCTTTAACTTGTTTTGAATATTTGTCTCATTAGAAGACGTGATTTTATGTAAAACAATTAATAACATTATAGATGTCCATTCTCATCTGTTCTGCATTGCTTTTGAGGGTGTTAAGAACAATTTTCCAATGTAATGTCTCAAGGATTTCATTACTCTTATAATGTTTGCAAAAGATGAACTGATTTATGATTGATTTCATCAACTCATAATTTAATGTCATTTACTTCTTGAGCCTCTGGAATGTAAGTGTCTGCATTATTACTAAAACATGGTTCTAATGTATTGATATCACCTCATCAATTCCATGCTTCAACACCTAACATTCATTTAGGTCCACCTCCAGGAATTACTGCTTTTCAGGTGGTGGAATGTCTATATTCCTAAGAAGCTCAATCACATCAAGTATCATAAGAAAAGGCAACAGCCTCAAGATCCTTAATAATCTACTTATTATCAGTAAGAATGCAAATCATCTCATAGTCAACTACAGAACACCATAAATGTCACCTGTTACCTACTAGACATACCCAGACAAATGAGACTCCTTTCCCTTTGAACCAAACACTATTCTGCTAGGAGATTTCAGCTACCTGTCAGTAAACTGGAAAATCTACAATACTGCAAATAAGTAACCACAGTGATTTCTATATTTCATAAATTCTATCTCCTAAGACAAATTATTTCATGCCCTATCTAGAGGCTCAAAGCTATTGGATCTAGTCTTCACAAGTATGACCACACTGTGCTGTAGATCCATGGTTACACCATCACTGGTTATATCAACTTCTGTTTACTAATAAACACCATGGGGGTAAAACATCACCTACCCTCAAGCTCTCTTTAGAGATCACTCAAGGGTAAATCTATTGCAGTTAGCTGATCATATGACAAAAGTAAAATACTCTTCTGTCCTGTCATTGACTTACATTCTCCTGCCATCATAGAAAGTTTATACTCTCACCTCAATTCTTGCAATGAGGCATCTATCTCCATCAGACAGAAATAAGCAAATTGTACAGCCAAAAAAATAAATCATTGTTCATTGGAATAAAATGAAATTAAGCTAAAATTCTGAAAAGAAAAAAAAAAAAGGACTTAGAAGCAAAGTCAAATCTCCCAAGGAAAATGATCAACTGAAAAGTAATTTAACCATTAAGTTTTCTTCAACTACATTAGAAACTTTACAAGCAATACTCAGTGCTGAGGTTGTTATCAGGTAAATTTAGTTCAGATTTCACTCCCATATCTTTACCTAACTGTCATTTGCATATTAGCACGTTTGCACTACTCCCAATCATATCACCTCAGAGAAAGTCTTGACAGCAATCTTCACAGCCAAGAACACCAGCTCCATAGGTCTGCAAAATGTGACAGGATAGTTTTCTGTCTGCATCAAGCACAGTTCTACTGACCTAGTTCTAAATCTTTTCAAACTCAGGCTCTATATTGGATTTATACTGAGAGTGGAGAACAAATATGATCCACCACTAACCCTGATTATACACACCAATAATCCTAGCTAGCCTTATCTGGTTGTCAGTGGAGCACATCACCATGTAGCTTATAAACAAGAGCATTGTCGATCTGCCATCCCATGATATACACCAGAGTTGGTTAATTAAATGTTGATCCTGCATCCTAAACTAAGTGGATGTCTTTGAACAACTTGTAAATGCATTGGATGAAAGCAAATCAGTGCATATGCTTACCATCACCTGGCAAATACCTTTGATATCATCCCACATTTGGCATTGTAAAACAAGCTAAACAAGCTAAATATATACCCTTATATAATCCATTGCATAGAAACTGGTTCCCAAGCAAACCCCAAAGTGTCATTTTTGGGGGCATGATCTCTTCCAAAAGGATTATTATTAATGGCGTACCTCTTGGACTGGATCTGTTGTCAGTCCTATTCAATATTAACTAACATAATATTAAAGATGATATCACTGACCTATGGCTAATTATGTTTTCAGATGACTGTGAACTTAGAACTATCATAAACCCTTCAGATAACTCTGTATGTCCCAGGAGGATCTAACACATAAAAATAAATGGTGCCAGGACCACAGTCTAAAGCTAAATGCTAAAAAAATTAGTATCATGTCCTTCCATAAAACATGTGAACTCACCCACCTGTCACAAAGATAATAACCTGTCTGAAAACCATCTCAGTTATTAGAAAATGATCTATCATTCCAGTGTATTTTGTAGTTAAGACATCTATCTTCCAAAAACTGACTTGGTTATTAGAAAATGAACTATCATTCCGATGTATTTTGTAGTTATGATGTTTGTCTAGCCAGGCTGATTAGCAATGGTATATTTTCTAGGCCAAAGAATGTATTATCCCTCTATCTTCTTCCCTTTTCAGATTCATAATAAAATACATTGTCCTTTTCTATTTGTACCTGTCCAAAATATGACTTTACTTGGAAAATCCTCACAAATAAAAACAAGGACATTGCTCCCTTGTTCTATGCAGACTGCCTTATTATTATTATTATTATTATGCATTATCTCTCTTCTCTGTTTCCCACAGACTTTTAAGGGGTTAACTTCTATCTTACAAATTTGAAAAAAAAAACAAAGAACATTACATTACAAATACACAGCTGAAAGAACTAAATTTTGACCAAAAAATTAACAGAACTACCTAGACAGGTACGTACCACTCTCAAAGAATTGCCCTCTTATGGAATATACTTTGTCCAGTTGTTAAACAAATTAGCTCTTTGACCATCAAGCTAGGCCCTTATACCCTCAGTGAAAGGGGAATAACTTATTGGCAATCATATAGAAGAGTATTGATGAAGTGGGATTTTGAGGTAAGGCTACAAATGATCTAGCCATTCAACAGCTTATAAAGAATCGATGACCCTATGAACTTTATTTTAAATACAAGATAGAGCTCTCAATCTTAGAAGGAACAAGGTTTTTTTTTTGTATTTTATGTCATTACAGGAGAAAGCATATGACAAAGTCCCAAGAAAGCTGATCTGGGCAGTACTGCGGTGGTTTGAAGCCCCCGAAACATTGGTAGATTTAGTGCAGGCTATGTACAAGGACCCAGTGACTCAAATACGAACAGTATTCAGCCTCACACAGGGGTTCCCAGTGTGAGTGGGTGTACACCAGGGTTTCAGCTCTGAGCCAACTGCTCTTCATACTGCTGAAGGACTACATTAGCAAACAGGTTGAAGAGGACAGATCAACAAAGCTGCTATATGCATACAATGTGGCAGTACAGGCAGACTCTGAGCTAGAACTTCAGCAAAGGATAGGTGAATGGAATGCAACTTTTAAGGCACATGGGATGAAACTAGGCACAGAATTGATGGTAGTAATGGCAGCTAATTGGGGCAATAAGAAAAAGCTAAGAATAGAGATAGAAGGGAAGATAGTGGAATAGGTAAAGAACTTCAAGTATCTGGGAGTGGTAGTTGAGGAGAAGGTAAGTCTGAATGAAGAGGTAAAGCTAGAATTAGTGGGGCTGTGGCCATCTGGCACAGAGTGTCAGGTGTAGTATATGACAGAAGAGTACCAAAGATGCTGAAAAGTAAGGTATACAAAACAGCAGTGTGACCAGTACTACTGTATGGTACAGAAACCTGGGCAGTAAAAGCAGAGCAGTTTTAGAAGCTAGAGTTGATGGAGATGAAGTGCCTGAGAAGGGTGGTAGGATGCACATTGTGGCACAGATGAAGAAGTGAGGAAATAAGAGCAGAAGCTAAAGAAGCTCCAATTGCAGAAAAGGTCAAAGAGAACAAGTGGTTTAGGCACATGTATAGAAAAGCAGAAGACAATCTGGTGAGAAAGATTTGGAGCAGACAGGAAGAAGGTAGGAGGAAGTGAGGACATCCAGGAAAGAGGAGGATGGATTGTGTGAAAGAAGATCTGTGACAGTCAGGCATGAGTGTTGAAGAAGGCAGGAGTGTGGCACAGAATCAAGAGAATTGGTGACAGTTAACAAGATACCCTGACCTCATGTAGAAATAATGGGAAAAAAAGGGGGGCTGATGATGATGATGATGATGAGTTATGTCATTATGGACTCATTTACAATTCAGTAACATTCTACAGGAATTATATTGAGGTTTTTCAATAGTGGTTACAATTCAATGAACAAGGACGGGCAAAATTTAACTAGAAAAAGACATAAAACAATGATACCAGTTGCCCAGATTTTTTTTTATCCACTCATTTAATCCATGCATGTCTTTTTGACCTTTGCCTCTTGTCATTAATGAAAAGATTGACTTAAAGGAGTGGTGTCTGGTTAAGTGATTTGTTCAGTCACACAGTTAGGCAATGGAGTCTGAAGGAAACAAACTCTGCACCACTGGACCACAGGAAACAGCTAAGTAACAGTTTCTGAATCATATAAGCAAATTTACAGACATTCTACCAACTGGCAGACATAATATAGATGTAAACATGGATAAAAATACATATAGATATGTTTAAAGCATTTAAAACTATTCTTTTTCAGCTTAATAAAGCTATTTGTTCATCATCGTAAAAGCATTTAGTTTAACTGGCAAAAATCTTGGTTAATTATTACAGTTGGTATACCTAGCAAATATTTATGCATATTTTATTTCTGTATATCTATTAATGATCATTCAGCAAATTTAAGCATTGCAAAGAAGAAATTTTACATTATTATGGAGAACCATATTGCATACTTGACTGATTTGCTTTGCATATTTATAGATGTACAGAAAACATTAATAGTAATCAAGGATATTTATAGAAAATTATCAAAACAGTTTACTTTTGTGTGATTTTTTTTAACAAATACTATTGAATTTCATTAGAACCATTTTTATTAGATGTATGACAAAATGTTTTGTACATGTATTCAACACTAAAAGTCTCACCACTAAGCTGTAAATTATTTGCAATGAAAGCAACATAAAATCTCTGTAAAACTAAATGGGGCTTTTGCAGAGTGGTACACAATTCGGCTTCCCTACACATGCTTGAGATGGAATTACTCTAATGTCAGTAGTACTGCAGTAATAAAAGGATGAACAGCAAAACACCAAACACTTTTCTCCCTAGGAAATCAATACAGTGTGATTTCTAATTGTGTTTCAGCAATGAATCACTTTTAGGGAAGTTTTGAGTTGGTATGACCGTGAAGATGGTATATACACACATGTATGTATACATATATAGATATATATATTTGAGAGTGCAGGAGGACCCATATTGGGGGCTGCAGTGGGGCTTGCCCCCCTGCAAAGAACAAGAAAAAGGGAATGTTTCATCCTTTTTGTTTTTTGGGCATTTATTTTCATTCTTTTGAAAGTACTGCAGTGGTGGTGCTGCAGTAGCATTGTCGCCTCACAGGAAAACGTCCTGTTCGATTCTCAGCTAAAGCGTCTTCTGTGTGGAGACGTGCGTGAATGGGCGTACCTTCATTGAAGGTTGTGCATCAGGGCTGGCAACTCGGTACGTAAAAATCTACTGCCAATCATTAGCGGACTGGAGTTCCGCTATGGCAACCCCTAACCTGGAAAAGCCGAAAGATACAACAACAAAATTTTCATTCTTTTGAAGCATCAGCTTTCAGGAAGCTGGCATTTATAGTAGAACCACACATTTATACACAGCATGACATTGTAGTCTGCACTCTGTACTCTGGCTATTTCAAGATTCTTATTCTTAGAATTTTATACATTAGAATAAGAAACATTTTCTAAGATTCAGCAGTCTTGAACTTGCACATAATCACTCAAAACTGCAAATTTAATTTCTCAATTGAGATATCCAGCATGAGTGTACCAAACAACTGTATTACTCCCATTTCTGCTTACTAACACTTTTATAGCTCTTTCATTTGCTTTTTGTTTAGAAGCATTTAATAAATAGGTTTAATACATTTATGTTATCAAAAACTAAAAGACACATTTATAAATTTTATGATGATCATTACAAAATTTACAGTCAAAAAAGGGACATGTCTAGAAAATCAGTGGTATTGGAAAAATATGAAAACACACAGAGAAAAAAGTGATTTGGTTGATTGTGTATCATTCTGATTGTGTTTTTTCATATACATTTGATTACAATCATCTTACTGAAGTCTAAAGGAAATGAAGCAATTATAACCAGAATTATAACCAGTGTTTATACTAGGGAAGTCAGCATTTCACTGTGTTGATGTCTATTTTCAACCAGTTATAACTCATCATTTAATAAGTAAATCATTTAGCTGATTCAAAACCCATTTTACCAAGGTAGTCATTCTTGGATATTCTGGCATTACATATTAAACAAATAGAAAGTGAACAAAAGAATGCCTATTTCATGGACACCAACAGCTAGTAATTCATTTTTTGGTGTTGATTTTTTTATACCATAATATTGTCAGTGATCATTTTTATTCTGACTACATGGAAGTATTCAACTCGCAGTATACTTGTTTTCACCAAAACTAATAGGAGCAGAAACAACTGGCTCCTTATCATAAGTGCAAGCCTTGTAACTGCAGGTGCCATAGCCACATAAAATGAAGTACAATTACCTAAATAAAACATCACATTTCTCGACTTGCAATGAAACCATTAAAGTATTTTTGAAGGTTGGTCTTCATGTCTGGACTCTCAAATTGGGAGGTCTGTGTCCTACACACCCTTGATGTTTACATATGCTGAGGTTAATTTTTCTGTTCCACAAGAGGAAAGGCAATCTAATGTATCTCAGGAGCATCATTTTAAGTCTTGATAATCTGAAGGCACAAATGCGGTCCTTGTAATTTAAATGAGAATCCATGCAAAACATACTTAGAGAAACTCAATGAAGTAACTGAATGCTACCACTGTTCTTTAATAGTCACTATTTGGTAGAGCTACTAGAAGACTTGTAGGCCTGGATTTTACTCAGTCTTTTGCATAAGTATGTTATGAAGGAAAATATCAGAATGAAACAGTGGACATTACTATTGATCAGTGCCACAGTATAAAAACCTTTGGCTGAAAGTGATGCATCAGATATCTATATATTAAGCTTCAGAGTCTAATAAGGCAAGCTATTAAAACATACTATATTACCCACTGGCAATTTATGTTCACTGATCATCAAAGTTATGGAAAGGAATAATCATTATGTTAGGTGAAAACTCTTGTTCCAGCAAACATCCTTGCTCTCTAATCTTCATCAAGGAAACTGCTGACATGAATAGACATTATTTCTTCTCAGTCATAAATAAATTTACAAAAGCTCATTGATCAGCAACAAATGTGGAAAAATAACCCTCCGCAAATGGCAATAAAGAAACAGATCTCAATCTGCTCTGAAAGATGTCTCCTATTTATAGAAGCTTAATCAACATCTACAGTCTCTCCCCACATATAATGCTCATAAAGAAAAGTCAGTGGCAAGGAAGATAGCCACAATATAGAAATAAAAGAGGATGCTCACTATAGCTAAAGGAAAGAAACATTTACAAGTGAAGACCTGCAGCTTATTAAGCATGCTTAGTTGCATGCTACCAGCTTATTTAATATATTAATAGAAAAACAGAATATTTTAAGGATACTCGATAACATAAGAATGGCCATTGATAAGTTTACTGATTATATATGCATACTTCTTGAAAGATGCTGGATATTTACATAGCCTATCCAAAGGTATCCATCGAAGTGAAATATGGCATGCGGTACCAACTTGTGCATGCATGCCTAATCATTCTCCCCATTTTATATAGAGCTTGTGGTACATGTCTATGGCAAAACCTGAAGAACCTTAAAATCTTTTCAACAGCAAAGTCCAAGCGCCCACCAGAGCTGATAAGATAAAAGGTTTTTAATGCAAAGGATAAGCACTTTCACACATAGTGCTTCTTCAGATTCATAAAAAATCACCAAAACCATGGAGTAGCAACATTTATTGATGTACACTCTTCTTTTTTAGGAGTGGTTTTAAAGGAACAGATGCATTAATCCCTGGCAGTTTATCAGCCTGTAATTTAACAATCCAATTAGCTTCTGCATTCTCTAGTCTATTGTTTATAGTCACCCTTTTTCTTACTCATAGGTAACAACTGTAAAACACTAAATAGAAAAGAATGTCCTAGTGCAAGGGATGTGTGTTTTGCTAAGGCATTAACAGTGTTTAAACGCCTAATATCACCTGCATGCTGCAGGATACGTTCTTTCAACATTCTCACTGTTTTGCCTGTATAAAAAGATGTGCATAACTTACACCTAGCCAAATAAATTAATCCCTTAGAAGTACAATCAGCATAAAAACAAGGCTTGAATGTGAAATTAATGGAAGACTGTTGAAATTTCTGTATGGAAGATATAAAATTGCAGACTTTACAATGCCTACATGGATGGGTACCAAGACGTCCGGAAAGAGGTACTGTTAACTGAGTAGATTTATAGCATGACTGTCTCTTAAGGGACATATTATTCTTGAATGTATAACTAGGTGTTTCACCCACAGTCCCTTTAATTCTGTCATCTGACAACAAAACAGTACAGTATTTCTTTACAACATCATATACTTGTTGCATGTTGTTATCATAGGTCAATGCAAGTCTAACACTGATATAAGCAGTATCTAATACATTAGCCTTACCAGGAACATAATGTCGATTAAAATAAGGTTGGTCTTTGTCAGCACATATGCCAATGATGATGTTATAACAATCTTCAAGTGTTTCAGAACTATATCCTCTAGCAGAAAGATCACCCTTAAGACGAGCATAGCTTCATGGCACTGTTTATCATCTGCATGTAATTTAGACATACCCAGATAATGGCCTTTAACAATATTTTTAAAAATATGTTTAGGATGCATACTGTTGAAGTGTAACAAAGCATTCTTCCTACAAACTTTTCTAAAAAGTGAGGTAGACAAAACCCCATCAATCAAAGCGACTTTAGTGACAAGAAATTCAATACTGCTCCATGAATAATTCAATGCAAATCTAAAGCAACAACTAATAGATTCCAAGTAGTGTACAAACCTCAATAAATCAGATTCTGCACCCTGCCGCAAAATAAAAACATCATCAACAAAACGTTTATGATATAAAAGATGTGCAGAAAATTCCTGTTGCGATAGCACTGCCACAAGCTCCCAGTCGGCCAGTACAAGACTGGCATAACTGTTAGCGCATGGAGTGCCCATCGCAACACCAACCCTCTACCTGTAAACTACATCATTAAATAAAAAATATTATTATAAAGGACCAACTCCATTAAAGTACCAATACATTCTATTAATTCAGGAGAATAATCAACATTTTCCATCAAGTTGCTGCTCCATGGTTGGTTGATTGATTGTTTTATTAGTATATAATGAGTACACTTGTGATGATTTTTTATGGATCTGAAGAAGCACTATGTGTGAAAGCGCTTATCCTTTGCATTAAAAACCTTTTATATTATCAGCTCTGGTTTGGACGCTTGGTTTCTGCTGTTGAATATACATTTTTAAGCTGGGCGACCTTTGGCTACTGGTATTATTTTTTCTTTCATCAACCTTAAAATCTAAGATGATTTTACTAGCTTAACAGACAAGATGAATGCTAGTTGACAAGGTTAACAGTTACATTATATTAAATTCGTAGTATTCAGTGGAATGGGGAAAATTTTCCTCACTCTATACATGAGGCTGGACCCCTGCACCACCTTAATTAATATAACAGCATTTAATGCCACATAGCTTTGAAGGCAGTTATGAATTCTGATGAAAGTTTCCATCTCTAAACATGAAATTGTTGATCCAGCTAGTAAGAAAACAATGATGTCTTTGTCAGAGTTATGATACCCTTGTCTCATGTCATTACACCCCCCTGCCCCAGAATACTGAAATAATACTGTGACAGAAAAAGCAAACAGGTTCTTTAGTTCATAGATAATTACTAGGTATACAGTCAAAGAGATCACTGAGGACTAAAGTAATGTATAAACCAGAGTGTAGTGCACATAAGGAAAATTGGATTATTCTAGAGCATTAATGGTCTTTGAATTACATCTGAATAAAGAACCAATTCACTGAGCACAACTTGGCAAAAACTCCCCAGTCACTACTTTTAACAAGAAATTACTGCTGCGCTGGTTTCTAAGTGTACCCTGGCAGTAATTATCTTCTTCTCAGAAATGTCTCCCTTCTTTGTACTTGCATGCTCATGGCATTGATGTGTGTGAAAGCGCTCGTTCTTTTTACTAATTAAATCAGTTGCTGTTTTATTTCGTGGCGGTTCCAGTGTTTTTCGTATTTATGCTCATGGCATTACCATATATAAGCTTAGGGATAAGGGCATGTTTTTTTCATGGGGCTGATTTTTGAGATGTTGGGCTCTGCAAGTTGGTTAATTACTGGTCTGTATCTTGAGGATCCTTTAAGTAATGGGATTACAGGGTTGGGAGGGTGGCCTAATGGTTAAGGTGTTTGCCTTACAAACACAAGGTGCAGAGTTTGACTCTCGCAAGGGATAATTGGCTAGGCTTAAAATGGCTCACAAGGGCAGTTAGCTTAGTATGAAACTATGATTACTATGATTACTATGATTACTCTTTGCTAGAAGTACCTAGAAAAAGTAATACACGTTACTAGAAATTTGCAGACCTGTGATTAAACACAAGAAACTCAGTTTATCGGTACTGCTTTGAATTAAGGGTTATCTTACACCAGATACAAGAACAGCTGTATAATAAAAAATATACAATGAACCCCCACATTAATATTCCAAAACATACATGCTGATTGGCCAGCGTGCCCATTGTAAATCCCACAATATACCAATGGAAAAAGGTCCGCTCACCCGGATTTTTTCCACTGGTATAAAGTGTCCTAAACTTTTTTTTTAATAAATAAAAAAAAAAAAAAAAAAAACAGAGCAATGGAGACTTTCTTTTCTCCGTTGCTTCCGTTTCAAAGCATTGATGTACTGGGTAGACATAGGAATGCAAGTCCCATACGCATGTGTAAACGCAGTATACCACCACCGGCGGAAGAACAGTAATACGCTGTTATACAAAGACATTATTTAAGAAAAGTAAGTACTTTTTTCTTAAATATTGTCCTTGTATAATAGCAATAATTGACTCCATGGTTGTGGTACATTGAAATTTACCCACAGTTGGCTTTATTTAATCACTCGGGCTTCGCCCTCATGATTAAACCATGCCAACCATGGGTAAATCTTCAACATACCACACCACATCATCGGTTATTGCTTAAATGTTCTGCTCCCCAATTTTTCCATAGTAATGTTATGGTACTTTACTCATCAGTATGTTATTGTAATATCTGGAAAACTGCTATACGGAAGCCCATTTTGCTGCTGATGTACCACTGAGAAATCCCTGTTTAGAGATACTTAAGTCAGTTATTGGGCTGACTCTAATCAGTATTTGTAAATGATCCCTACTTCTTATTACTTATATACTCATGAAGAAACAGTAGTGCCCATTTATGTTGTTCCTGTTCAGGTGACTCCAGTTTTCCCTGTTCCTCATATCCTCCGTGACATACCACAGAAAAAATACTACAAAAGATTGATAAAAATAATGACAGAGTGCCTGAGCACAAAATTAAAAAATCTGATTGCCATTTAAGTTGATGAATTATGAAACTGATAGCTATATTACTGGCAGACAAATTAGCTCAAAATACTATTTACTGAACAGAATCATAATGGTATGAGTTTTTTTTTTCTGTTGGTGAACTATACATTATTTTATCACTTTCAAATGGTGAGCCACCATAAATTCAGCTTATCATGCAATTACTGCTTTCTATCTCTTCAACATGGTAAATGTATAGTTTCTGTAGCGGTCAATGATTCTAATTCCATAAGTGGACAACAAAAAAAGCTATATCACCACCTACTACTCACCACTTCCCTGTAAACAAAACAAAACAAAAAGAAGGAAAAAAAAAACAGATGGTGTAAAGGTTTGGAGTTATTGCTACAAAGCTATTGCTTTCCCCATTTCACATGGCAGATTTGGCAGAGATAAATAACTTTTGTACAGAATATCCAGGTTATAGTAAGAAAAAACTAAGAAAGATTAGGACAAACCCACAGGAAGTAAAATATACAATTCATGTTTTATACATGCTTATTTAAATATCTTTGCTAGCAATTAGTTGTGCTCATATGTTCAAATGAACTAATTAAATTTATTAACTCTGAGGTGTGCATGCAAATAACTACTATGAAACAAAAAAGGCAATGGCAGGAAAGTAGCAAAACACCATTTTAATAAAATAAGCGCTTTCGTTAAGTACAGTGACTAAACTTCTTCAGACTGAAGTAGTTTAGTCATTGTATTTAATGAAAGGGTTTAGTTTATTAAATTGTTTTGTGATTTTCCTGCAATTGCCTTTTTTGTTTCGTAGTAGTTTTTTGTCGGTTTGGAGTCAGTTTGTGTGCATGCATGCAAATAAGTAAACTGACTAATCCAAACAAAGGCACTTGATGTATATTGAATTTTATGCAAAGTAAAATTAATGCTCTACAGCAATTATAACACTCCATTCAGAATCTGTGTAATTTTTCAGACTTCAGAATATATATTATTTCAGTATATGTTTCCTTTGTTGGTATGTTGGCATGTACTGGTTTATTTTCGTATATGTAGCCTTAATAGTTCCCTTTCTGAGAAAAACAAAATATGTGAACATGGATAGTATTATCTGTAAAATACTTTTTTCTCCTTTTAAAGTAAATTCCAATATGTGAGCAAGGATAATATTATCTGGAAAATAATTTTTCTCCTTTTAAAGTAAATTCCAGCCTGTTTGCAGTTAACAGGTGAAAAGCAGGCCAGCAGACCAGATAAAAGGTGCATTAAGTGTAACTGAGTGGACCACACACTGTTGTGGAATCTGATTGGATGATGCTTTCATTTTTTTTTATGCTCCATGTTTTTCTTATGAATCAGTGACAGATGCTATTAAGAGACAATTGTCACAGACTAACACAGATCCTGAATCCATTTTTACCCACAGAGCTGGATTTTTTCCTCTCATGGATTTATATATGTTATGAAGAAAATCTTTCACTAAATACACTGATTTGTAACATTATCAAAGAAAACAATTGCATCTTTGAAAGCACTGGAACAGGGCGCTAAAACAATGCAGGATCAGTATCACAGAAGTAACCAAAAAAGTTATTTTGTTAGTATTGGAAAGTTGTGCATAATACAATAATGTTGCTTTTAGCACAGGCATGACTGTCTTATCGATGTCATACAAGGACATCAAAAGAAACAAAGAACAGAATATGTAATGCAGTAAAAGAGGAAAGGGGGATAGGAAGGACCTAATTAATGTGTTATCGTGAGTAATAGTGGCATGCTGATACCAAAAGAAGATACTAAACCCAGTACCAGATGCTCTTATTGAAGACAGTAGGTACTGATATCAACTGGTGACAGATCTGCTAACCTGTGCAGCATAGCAAAGTGACGACAGACCATTTGCAAAGAACATGAGTTTATGAAAGCAATTATTTACAGCTTATCCCAGGAACAAAACAGCTAATTTTATTTCCATGAGAAGATGCACAGCTGTGATGTCTTTAAGAAGACAGGCAATAATAAAATGTGACTAGTGTGGTGTCAAATCCACCTGGCCTTCTTTGTCTATCTCCTCCATATAGTTGTGTACCCATGTGCAAATCACCTCATTAGAGAAGGCAAGTGAAAATTGAGGTCGGGTATTTAAACCTGACCCTTGCAAGGGCCAAGTAAGTTCTGGGCCCACCAAGGTTTTTCTTGAGCTCCATAGACCACCCTTGAGGTGACACCAATTCAGACTTTATCTTATAAAGGCTTTATTAATTATTGTCATTATAAGGAGAAGAAGCCACATAAAGAAATGTGTCATTCTTAGACAAGAAGTAAGCAGACAAAAAAAAAGAAAGAAAGAAAGGAAAGGGAGAAAGCAGAATGAGATCAAAAGAGGAAACCCTTTTTTATAGCTTTTCATGTCTCACAACCTCAAAGGAGGGTGAGGAACAATCAGGCTTAGGGGTCTCGTGTCCTTTCTGGCAATTAGACTCAGCTGATGGGTTGAAAGGGATTGAATGGCAGAGTTCAAGGCCCTTCTCTAGAGCTTTAGACAACAGGCTTTTCCAAAAGAGCAGATACCTCTGAAATAATTTCAAATGGAGACTTACAACGCAGGCTCATTAATTCAACAGCCTAAACAATTAAAGGAACATATGATGTCTCTATATACACTCAGATGAGTCCTTCATCTCTGATTTGCTTCCCTCATTTTTATTTAGGTGACATTCTACTTCTGTTACTGTGATCTGCCTTCATACTGATTTAATTACATTTTCTATCTGACTTTTTATTAACTTTGAAAGCATGTGACAGAGTAAGAAAAAAAAAACAGCAGCCTGCATTAACCGTACCCCAGCCTCTGTCTTTTTTTTTTTTTTTTGTCCTAGCTCAATTTATTTTACAAGTGTCACTGTGATGATCCAGTTTCCTGACTGGATGAGACTGAGAGACATTAAATCAAATGGTGAAGATAACAGAATGCCAAATAGTTCATGGTTCATGTCACTGTAAATGAAGATCCTTTTTGGTCTTTTTCACCCTTTTTTGCAACATTGTAGTGAAGCTGGTATAAATTGGAGATTTTTTTCCATTCTGTCTTGAAGATGCACGTGCCTTATAGACATCTGTAGGTTGACGGCTTTTGAAACTTCCCCATGGCATTAAAGGTGTATAGATTCTGCTACTTTCAAATTTGCAAATAATCCCCCCAGTACAAGGTCCTTTCAGTTAGTGACACTCATTCAAACATCATGTAAAAGAGTATTTTTTTGCATAGTGTCTCTGTGGATATGACCCTTGGCCAGCAGAAATCATGTGCACACAAAATGATGACTCCAGTCTGAGAAGGAACAGAACTTAACAGTTGTAGTTCTGTTTAGGCATCTTAAAATAGTAGCAAGTCATTTAATATGCATGCCATTTACATGACATAAGTAAAGCAACTATTGTTTACATCTGATTAGTCATAAAAGCTTAAAGTGACACATAAAAATCATTGACAATAGTTACACAAATGGATATGTCAATGCTTGCAAGGTTTGATATTATGTTTGCTATTCAAGCAGCTTCTTTACATTATTTTGCATATTCTGGCATAACAGTATCTGATGGACTGAATGGCACCATATCTCAGCTGAGAAATGTTACTTTACAGGATGTATCACTAGTTATCAACACTGATGTATTACATCAATAACCACAGAATCACAGATTGCACATGGTCTACTTAAAAAAATAGCATGTTATTAAGACATATTTTATTTTATTTGTTTTTCTCAAAAATGATTAATGTGTTGATTGGGATCACTTAAGGTCTGCTGTTTTGACCTAACATACCTCATATTTTTGTTTGTTTTCATCTACTATATGCAGTTTCATTTCTTGCTGCATTTCATTTTAGTATCAAGTATAATTTCACCAACCCTGTACTTCCAGCTTGCATGTGGCAATCTGTCCTACCTCAATGACTTACAGTTGCAGTCTGCAGTACACTTTTTTGCAAATGAGACAATAATAAGTTATGAGTAGGGAAAAGTAACATCCAAATATGTATAGCAGAAAGAAAAAAAAATCAGTTTACACTTTTGCTAGGCAGGTGCATGCAGTTGCATGTGATAGAAAACTTTTGTGAGCAGAAACATTGAAAAGTAGGTTACCATGTAAGTTTTCATTTTAAGAAGGGAATCACATTGAGCGCATGACATATGAAAACTAAATTCTTTGTGCCAGTTGTTTTGCTTACTGCAGCTCAATGAGGATAATAGTAAAAAGAATAAAAGTATAACATGCTGACTGCTGAAAAAGTAACATTACATGGTGCTTGTACTCAGTTGTGAAATATGTAAAAAATGGTATATCACTCCATTGCTAGGCCTTATCAGTGTGTAGATTAAGTATAGGACTCACAGATTTCCCAACTACTCAAATATTGGGAAAGGCCAAAATAAAAAATGTACGTGTCATTCTTGTAGTGCATATCTATGGTATTAATCTATACAAGGTGAAGGGGTGTCACTTTGCTTTGTGCAGACAGGTGATACAGGTAAGATGAGCTGTTTGTGAATGGAAATGTATACGTCTGTATGTCTGTCAGTGTGTGTGCGTGTCATGGCCCATAAGGATATGTGCATGAATGTTGAGTGTGTGTGTCTGTGTGTCTGCATGAGTATGTGTGTGTGCTTGTGTGTATCTGTGTGTGTTTGTGTGTGCGTGTGTGTGCGTGTGTGTGTGTGTGTGTGTGTGTGTGTGTGTGTGTGTGTGTGTGTGTGTGTGTGTGTGTGTGTGTGTGTCTGTGTTTGTGTATATATATACATATATATACAATTCTACCAGACAACATATACAATATATACCAGACAACATAAAACCACTGCGCACCTCACACCCCACTAGCTATATATACTAACACCAGGATCGCACTACAGTGGGGAAAAGGACATATACCTTTGAATCTTAGTGTACTACTTGTCAGTGAAATGAGTTTTAGGTGAAATTAACTTTAGGTGATTTGGTCTCAGTGAAATGAGTTTAGGTGAAGTGATATGTACCTATATATATATGTATATATGTATATATATATATATATATATATATATATATATATATATATATATGTATGCATATATATATATATATATATATATATATATATATATATATATATATATGTGTGTGTGTGTCTGTGTGTGTATTTATGTGTGTTTGTGTGCATGTGTGTGTGTGTGTGTGTGTGTGTGTGTGTGTCTGTGTGTCTGTGTGTGTGTGTGTGTGTGTGTGTGTGTGTGTGTGTGTGTGTGTGTGTGTGCCCTTGGACTTGAGATACGTAGTAGTGTTAAGTTGTGGGTGTGCTGCCTAACAGTTGTGGAGTGATTCTTAGTTGTGCAAATTCTTACGAGATGAGATGTTGGCCTTTTATAAATGTGGATGGCAATGAATCAAGAAATAGCAGTACAGCTTAAATCAGCTCACTTGTACATGGTGAGTTGTACAGTTTTGCCATTTACTTTTGAGTATTGGCTATTAGTTATTTTCCTATCAGCATGTGATGTGTCCAGCACTTGTATCTGCAGACCATAATAGCAGTATGAGGCTTGGCAGGAGGTGACCATTCAGAAAACGTGATACATGATTGAGGTTTTGTGAATTTTTTTACGACAACCTAGAAGGGAGAAAGTCTATCTTTTCTTGGTTGCTGTTTGTTGACAGCAACTAACATATTTTACTCAGCTGTGTAATCTCAGTCATAGTTTTTACTTCATTTTATCTCTCCCATATGGTTACTAATGAAACAATATTCATTAAAGCATCTTTGCTTCTGATGGCTCCCTGTATTTTTTTGTAATGTTTTTTCTTCAGTTTCAAAATAAAATGACAATGACACCCCAGTTGCACCCCTACTATGGAATTTTGATATCGAAACAAAGCACTTTGACTCCATGTATGAAGTAAACTATTGAAGAAGACAAACTCAAAATGCATTCTAATGGAGAAATGTAATGCAATTATACAAAAGTAACCTTTTGGCATTCTAGGAAGAACAATAAAAAATATACTTGGAGTGCAAATGTTATGGCGCCTAGTTATGTTTTTCAGACTCTGTGCTAAGTTTGCAATAGTGTTTTTACATTTATAATTTATAAGACAAACCACCCAAATTCAAATTGTTTAAACTGAGTATTTAATAATTTCGGAAGGATTGTTGATGATAGTGTAGTCTATCCGTTCAAAACTACAGAGATCTTGGATTGACAGAGCAGTTTAGAAACAGTATAGATGTTAAGACTTCATCTTTCTTTATCTAATGCATGGGTTCAGGAAGTGACTAGTGTGTCATCACAGTATAACTTTTCTTGAGCAGGAACGGGTCTACACAGTCACCCATAGTACAATGGCAAGGCTGGATGATTTTGCAGTCTAGCTTCTGAGAATTTTAATTAGAGAAAAAAACTTTCCTTTCTATCCATGCTTAGCCTCCATTTTCATACAAACTTTGCACCACCATGAACGAATGGCAACTCTGCCCAAGTGGCCATCTATGAGGTTTCACATCATGACAATCCTAAAATTGTGAGGGGCCAGGACATATATTAAAGTGGCTACAGTAGTTAGGAAGACAGAAATGTAAATTAAAGTTAAATAGTTACAAGTCAGTTCTTCAAGAAAGAGAAAAGATGCAAACATATATGTTGACCTAATGGCATGGACAATGGCCTGCCATGTAAATTAAGAGAAGGGAAACAGACATATATGTTTTTATTTATTTTACATTTGTTAACTGGGAAAGTCCAACTTGAAGTGGGTCGATTTTCAGTGGAGGCCTGGGGAGTAATGCTCCAGATGCAAGTTTTTGTTGTAAGGTGGGAGGAAACTGGAGCACCTTGAGACAACCTGCACAAACACATGGAGGACATGCAGATTCTGCACAGAATGCACCCTAGCCGAGAAATGAACCAGAAAACCTCTTGCTGTGAGGTGACAACGTTACCACTGCTCCACTCATTATTGATCTAATCAAATTTACAATGGCCTGTCATGCAAATCCTTACAAGTATGTAACTGTGACTATAGCGATCTAGTCTTACCTATTATAGGAATGCCCATGAGCATTGCCTGTGTGTGTGTGTGTGTGTGTGTGTGTGTGTGTGTGTGTGTGTGTGTGTGTGTGTGTGTGTGTGTGTGTGTGTGTGTCTGAGTGTGTGTTTTAAAGGGATCAATGGTTAGCTAAAAGCCTGAAATTACTTGACTTCGTAAATCATCTGTTTCCTAACCCATCATTTTATTCTTCGCATAACATCATAAGGTGAGCATACCAACTGAATTCTAAACACGTGATAGTTCTTGCAACCATGAGAAGTTAGAAATTAAGCAGGGCATGCAAGACCAATTTAAAGTGAGGAAAATGGCAAGGGAATTAAATCTATGGATTACATGCAATGTTATCTTATCTGAAGAAGTCTAGCTTGTAGACAAAAGCGCTTATATTTTATATTGTGGACTTTTTATAAAGATTGATTTTTACCTCAACTAGGTGGCCTGGATTTCTTTATTTTGGTTGGTACTTGGTTCTACAATTACGTGGAGTTTGCTATGTTATTAAAATGGTTGTTATAATATTAAATTATTTGAAAAACTTTCTTTCATTTTTCAAATTATTAATTAGCCATGCATGAAGTGGTGGTGCAGAGGTTATCTCTGCTGTGATACAGGCCTTGGCTTTATGGTTTAATTCCTGCCTATGATGTATTGTCAGTTTATACTTTCCCCTCATGTTCTTGTGGGTTTTCACTGGGTCCCGCCTTTTCCTTCCAAAGCTAACATGGTGACTGATGACTTTTATTATGCTAAATTGTCCTTAGGTGTGTCAGACCTGGGGAGGACATGCATCAGTACTAGGGGTAGTTCCTGCATTCAGTAGTTTCCTTCAAGCAAAGATTTAGGTTCTGTCACCTTTCCTGTATCCTTTAAGCAGATAAAATGGGCAGAAAAGAAGACTGTCGGATACGAATCAGTCAGGCAGAATAATGTAATGCGGCTAAAGTAAGAGAACAACAATGACCCTGTATGGCAGAAAAATAAAGCATTAAATTGCAATTTTAGAAAATTTAATTTTAATCTATAGATCATAAGCCATTGATCATGATTTGTTAAAATCATTGTTTCTACTTTCTTTAAATATAATTGTTTATGGATGTCTCAGCCTACCCCAACATTTGAATTGCTTCTGGCACTGAAATGATTCTGTTATGAAGAAACCTCATTTACAAACTCAATAATAAGGTTAGGCTCTCTGAAATAACCTATTATATAGTCATGCAAGGCTAGTGGCCCACTTTTAGTGTTGTCCAGAGGTGGTATTTATATTACAAAGGGGATATTTGGCCAGGCATCAGTAAAGCTCCCCTATTCTTTTCAGTTAGTATTGTGGGATGTTTTACTTTGAACAGAGATACCACCAGCTCAAGCAGATGGAACCTCAGTTTAAGTTCTCATCCAACAGACAACACACAAAGGAGTGCTGCTCCCTTTTTGTGCTGCACTGCAGTGTCGACAGTCCATCTAGTTAGTATGGGAACAGAACCCACAGCCTTCTGCTTCAAAAGTGAGTTGCACCACTGATTTATCTATTAAGAGTTGAGACATTGCAGAGCTGAAGTTGGCTAGGCAAAACAAATGTCACTGCATGCCTCAAGTGTAATGATTACAGATTAATGGTGCAGTGACAAAAAGGAAATAAAATACTTTATAAAGTTTTACATTACAAAGAGCTAGACATATTCTTCATTTGTGAATTAGTTAATTGTTTCATACATTCAGCATGTACTGCATTTCCCATTTGAAGTATTTTCTGTTCTCTGTTTCAGTTAAAGACGGAAAGCAAGACAGAGAGAGAGAGAAAGTCAGGCTTGCATCATTGTGCTTTGTTGAGTCATTAGCAAAGGCACCTGAGTGTATGCCAGGCTTCGTTAATGAAGTGAGGTGCCAGCAGCTCAGAGTCTGTGTCATGCAGTTCCTCATATGTTTCTCCATGCTAAACTTTGATTCATCCTCACATTGCTGCAACCAATGTTTCCCGACAACATATTAACTTGCCTCCTGGTGCAATAATCGACTCCACTCTACCATTATCATGGAAATAGAAGAGGTAAAGTGCCTGTAATGGGAACCAAATCAAATCACTATCACTTTAGCAGGCTTTGACTGTGGAACGAATGATCCCCCTGGGAGACTCAGGGCTGAGAAACACCTGCAGACACAGGCTAAGGCCTAGTGATTATATAGAACAAGACAGGCCTAGCTTTTTAGTGGCATTTCCTCGGTCAAGTTACAAGATGGTCACATCAACAGTAATAACTGCCAGCAGGGCCTGATAAAGTTGTGGCTCTACAACAAAGCTGAAGCCTGACTTCTTTTGATTGGACCCAGCCTGAGATAACACATCAATGTTCACAATTACAATGAGGAACAGCAGTTTTTTTTTCTAGTTAACTTATAGCTTAACACAGTTTGTTTATTCTTCCTTTCATCATATTCTGACCACTTACCTGTTGTGACTGTTTTCAAATCAAATGGAAATTTGTAATTATGAAACATAAATTATTTAAATCAAGTGATAAAGAAATAACCTAGAAATTGACGAAAAAACTTCAAGATAAAATTTATTTTCTGAAAAACTAAGCGAACTATGTTGTATTCTTGCCTGCAGCAATACAGGCTTATGGAAACAGTGTAGCTACTTGAATAGTGTCTTAGTTGAGTTGCAGAACCGAAATGCTAACCTAATGAAGACATGTCAAAATTACTTTTATTTTCCATTATTTTATGTGTAAGTGAAGCTTATTATACATTGCTAGCAAATATGACTTTGGATCTTCTTTTTGCACTCATGTTGCTTCTTTTTCAGACTTATTCTCTAGAACTGTGGTTCATTTTTTCATGTAGGTATTATGCATACCTATGAAAATGTTTATGTTATTAAGTGGACTTTGACTAGACTGTTAATATAGTATATTACTACTGAATTCATTAGCTCACAGTACTTCCCTTTTATACAGAACAGTGAAATGTGTATTAAGTATGGTATAGTATCTTAATGCTGCTTGATTTGCAAATAATTTCAGTAAAAAATAGCTGTGCGCACGCGC